>NC_067421.1:1940991-2099053 GCF_009764475.1 Pristis pectinata | reverse complement strand
GACAGTCATTGGAGAGGTTTCTGAGAGACAGGATCTACGTGCATTCTGAAAGGCAAGAACTGATTATGGATGGTCAGTCTGGCCCGGTCTGTGGAAATTGTGTCTCTCGAATTTGGTCGAGATTTTTTTTGGAGAGGTGACCAGAATGATAGATGAGGAATGTGTGGTAGACGTTGTCTACATGGACTTCATCAAAACCTTTGACAAGGTCCCACATGGTTGGCTAGTCTGGTAAGTTGGATCGCATAGGATCCAGGGGAGCTGGTCAAATGGACAGAATATTGGCTTGATGGTAGGAGACAGAGGGTCTGTGACAGGAGGTGCACCACAGGGATCAGTGCTTGGCCTGCTGTTGTTTGTATCAGAATCATTTATATGAAAAATTTGGATGGCCGTGTAGGTGGCATGGTCAACCAGTTTGCAGATGATACTAAATTGGGTGGAAAAGTGGATAGTGAAGACATTTGTCTAATATTATAAAGGGATCTTGATCAACGAGGTCTGTGGACCGAGAAACGGCAGATGAATGCGAGATATTGCACCATGGTTAGACAAACCAGGGCAGAATCGCAACAGTAAGTGGTTGGTCCCTGGGAGTGTCGTAGAACGAAGACACCTGGGGATGCCGCTACCTCATTCCTACCTACCCACCCAGGTAGACATGGTGGTGAAGAAGGCGTTTGACGTGCTTAACTTCAATGGTCAGAATATTGGGTAGCAGAACTGGGACATCATGTTCCAACCGCACAAGACGTTGGGAAATCTGCATTTGGAGCTCTGCGTACAGTTATGGTTGTCCTGCTGTCAGGCGGAGGTCATTCAGCTGGAGAGGATGCAAAAAAGATTTGAGAGTGTTTCGGGGAATGGAGGTTTTGGGTGATAAGGAGAGATTGGATGGGCGAAGATTTATTTCTCTGGAGGGTATGTAACCTTAGAGAGGTTTATAAAAGCATGATGGATATAGGTCAGATGAACAGCCAATGTCTGTTCCCCAGGGGAGAAGAGTCCAATACTAGAGACACACGTTTGAAGTGAGAGAGGGAATGTTTAGAATGGACCTGGGGGCAGGCTTTTCACGCAGAACGTTGTCCGTACATGGAACGAGCTGCCAGAAGAGGTGGTACAGGCGGGTACGGTTACAACATTTAAAAGGCATTTGGACAGTTCCATGGAGAGGAAAGGGTCACAGGGACGTGGGCCAAATGCAGGCAAATGGGAACAGTTCAGGAAGACCACTTGGTCAGCATGGACGAGTGGGGCTGAAGGGCCTGTTTCCGTGCTGTATAACTCTGTGGCTCTAAGTTTGCTGATGTTCCAGAGCTGGGGAGCAGTGTCGGCAGTGAGAAGGTTGCAGAGAGGGTTTGGGGTGTAGACAGGATAAGTGAATGGGTGAGGACGGGGCAGTTGGAACAGAATGTGGGGAAATGTGAGCTCATCCACTCCCAGTGGAAACCGAGAAAAGGAGAGAACTTTTCCATGGGGACAGAGTGAAATGTTCAGAGGGACCTGGGTGTCCTTGTAAACAAACCACTGGCAGTGACCATGCAGGGACAGCAGGGCATTAGGGAGCCGACAGGATGTTGTCCTGTGATGCAGGAGGATTGGAGAGCAGGAGTAGAGATGTCTCACTGCGATTATATGGGGCAATGGTGAGAGCGCAGCTTGAACATTGTGTCCAAGTCTGGTCACACGACCTCAGGAAGGATCTACCTGCAATAGAGGGAGTGCAGTGACTGTTCCCCACACTGACTGGACTGGTTCCAGGGAGAGCAGGTTTTTTATTGTGTGAGGGGACAGTGAGTGGGTTGGGCCTGTATTCTCTGGGCTTAAGGAGAAGAAGGGGAGATCCAATGGGGACTTGCAGGATTGCTGGAGGGTATGAAAGAGCGAATACAGGAAGGGTTTTTCTGCTCTCTGAGGGGTGTATAGTGAAGGGTCACAGTCTCATAATGTGGGGTTGGACCTTAAAGTACAAAGTCCAGAAGCTGCTTCCTTCATCAGAGGATGGTTGATATTGATATTCTTGACTTGTGGACTGTGGAGACCCAGGTTTCAGTGTATTCAGGGCTGAGACTAATAGTTCCTGGGATATATTTAGTCATCCAGGGAATCGCTGTACCTGTGGGTAGTGCAGGAGGGTGGTGCTGATGTCAAAGACCAGCCGTGACTTCATTGACGGGTGGAGCAGACACGAGGGGCTGAATGAGAAAATGAGGAACAGGAGCAGGAGGAGTGGGAGAGAGGGACGGATCAGAGGGAAGAAATATTGTTCAGCACCTTTACACACAGATAATTCAGCGGCCCTGATAAACACGTCCCGGGCTGTTCAGAGCAGCGTTGGTGGAAATATCAGAGACCCTGCCCATCATTTCCCAGCCCTCTCTGGGTACAGGTGGGGTGCTGGAGGACAGGAAGGCTGCAGACGTGGTGTCGGTGGTTACAGAGAGAGACAGGGACAGACTGAGTTATAACAGGCCGCTCACCGTCACAGCAGTGCTGGGGGAATTACTGGGGGGAATTCTCAGGGACGGCAGGAATCAACACTGAGAATGGCACAGAATTATTCTCGAGGAGAGTCACCACGGATCTGAGACAGGACAGTTGGAGCTGTTCTGATTATTTGTCCGGACAGTTGATGAAGAGAGTGATGTTTAATCATGGCAAGTCTGAGGTGTTGCACTTTGTCAGGTTATCTATAAGGGGAAAGTATACAGTAAATGACAGGACCCTCAGGAGCATTTATGTCCAGAGGGATCTTGGGGTCTAAGTCCATATCTCGCTGAAAGTTGCAGAACAGTTAGGCAGAGAGGCACAGGACGCGTGTGTCACACCTGCCCTCAGCATAAGGTGCATCAGGTATAAGTGTCCGTTCTCCTCACATTCCCCCACATTCTGTTCCATCTGCCCCACCCTCACCCATTCACCTACCCTGTCTACGCCCCCCAAACCCTCTCTGCAACCTTCCCACTGATGACACTGCCCCCCACCCCCAGCTCTGGAACACCAGCAGACTTAGATTTACTGAGTTATACAGCACGAAACCAGGCCTTCAGCCCAACACGTCCATGCCGACCAAGTGGCCTTCCTAAACTGTTCCCATTTGCCTGCATTTGGTCCATTTCCCCGTAAACCTTTCATGTCCATGGAACTGTCCAAACGCCTTTTAAATGTTGTAACTGTACCCGCCTGTACCACCTCTTCTGGTAGCTCGTTCCATGTACGCACCGTCTTCTGTGTGATAAAACTGCCCCCAGGTCCCTTTTAAATCTTTCCTCTCTCACTTTAAACCTGTGCTTCCAATATTGGACTCCCCTCCCCTGGGGAAAAGGCATTGGCTGTTCACCTGACTAATGGCCTTCATGGTTTTGTAACCTTCTCCAAGCTCACATACAATCCAGGGAGGTAAGTCTGAGGCTATCCAGCCTCTCCTAATCACTCAAGCCCCCTAGTCTGGGGACCATCCTCAAATCTCTTTTGCACCCTCTCCAGTTGAATGACCTCCGTCTGACAGCAGGATACCCAGAACTGTCCGCAGTGCTCCAAGTGCAGCTTTCCCAACGGCGTGTACAGCTGTAACATGACGTCCCAGTTCCGGTAGCTAATATTCTGACCATGCCAAACGCCTACTTCAGCACCCTGTGTACCTGTGCTGCCACTTTGTAGGAACTAGGTACCTGCACTCAGAGGTCTCTCCGTTCTACAACACTCCCAGGGCGCGACCACTGACTGTGTCAGTCCTGCCCTGGTTTGTCTCACCAAGATGCAACATTTCGCATATATCTGCCTTTCCTCGGTCCATGACCAAGTTGATCAAGATCCCTTTCTAATCGCAGATAAATGTTTTCACTGTCCACTATACCACCCATTTTAGTATCATCTGCACACTCACTGACCATGCCACGTCCATTCTTATCCAAATCTTGCATCTAAATGATTCTGATATAAACAACATCAGACCCAGCACTGATGCCTGTGGCGCACGTCTGGTCACAGGCCTCCACGCTGAAAAAATGACCCTCTGTTCCCTACCATCAAGCTAATGTCCATTTGACCAGATCGCCCTGGATCCCATGTGATCTAACTTGCCAGGCTAGCCAACCATGCGGGCCCTGGTCAAAGGTCTTGCTGCAGTCTATGTAGACAACGTCTACCACACTTCCCTCATCTACCTTCTTGGTTGCCTCTTCAAAAAATAATCAACCAAATTCGAAAGACACAATAATCCACAGACAAAGCCATGCTGAGCATCCATAATCAGTTCTTGCCTTTCCCAATGCAGGTAGATCCTGTCTCTCAGAACTCCCTCCAATAACTGTCCCACCGCTGATGTTAGCTCCACCAGTCTGTAGCTCCCAGGCCTTTCCTTGCAGCCCTTAAATTACAGCAGAACATGAGCCACCCTGCAGTCTTCCGGCCCCTCACTCGTGGCTATCGATGATAAAAGTATCTCCACAAGGGGCCACACAATGTCTTCGCGAACTCCCACAATGTCCCAGGACACACTTGGTCAAGCCACAGGGCTTCATCCACATTTGTGCAATTAAAGACCTCCGACATTATCATGTGGTCTCTCTTCAAGATATCTCTGTCCCATGTTCCCTACCATTCATGTCCTTTTCCAAGGTAAATATAGATGGGAAATATTCGTTAAGGACCTGACCGATATCCAATGGTTCCACATATAAATCACCTTTGTTGATCCTTACGGAGCCCTGTTCAGCCCTACTGTTTAACTGTTTCATTGGAAATGTGCACCTGGGCCTTGGGCTCAGTGTGGGACTGAATGTATCTGCTGTCTGACACTTGGAACTGATGAGCTGTCGGTGTCTCCGTGCTCTGTAACGTACCTGGTGTGTGGGAGACGGAGCGGCTGCTCTGTTCCTTGTGCCTCGGGAGGAGGGAACATCAGAGTTGATTGAAGTCTCTCCCTGTGGGAAGGAAAAGGAAACGGGAACAGTGAGGGAGGGGTAAAAGGCAGACGGCTGTGTGAAGCGGCCGGTGCAGCCAGTGCCAGTGCGTGAGGCCGCTGCAGGGCTGCAGCTCTCAGCTTCTGCCGACCAGCAGAAGGCGGCAGCTCCGCACCAAGTGAGGAACACGCACACAGCCACATCCCGGCACGGATCGGGGAATGGTGCTGCCCATGGGGCAGGGAGATTTGCACAGATCGCATTTCCACTCCCGTGGGACCGGAGCCAAACAGCGGTTGTTCCAACTGTGTCCCCCACACTTCTCACCGGGAGACTGCAACAGACGCTCTTTGTACAACTGCCCCCACCCTGAGTGTCCGGCTCTGTGTCCCCTGCTTTCTGTCCAGTTACAACACACACGAGGAGACTGGAACCAAACCGGAGACTTTCCCTCCTGGTATAGGGAGAGGAAGCAGCAATGACCATCACCTGCAGCTCCTTCCCACTCCGCCCTGCAGACCCGCAGCCCGCAAACGGCCTCTCCCTCCCCACTCACTCCATGTTCCGTGCCCAATCGCTGCTCCAGTCCGCCTCTTCCCCCCAGCCGCCGCCTCTACAGCCACGGGTCTGGACTGCATGCCGATCTCTGAGCCAATCTGCGGAGCAGCTCCCAGAGCGATGCGCTGCTGGAAGGAGGCTGCTGTCAGCGCCTACCCCCGGGCCCGGTAGCTGTCTATTCCCAGCTGCTTTAAACCCGCTCCCGCCGCTCGCTTAAGGAATGGCGCTCACAGGCGGAGCTGCAGCAGACGGTGCATGGGCTCTGCCACCAGCTGTCATTTGGGGCCAGGGTCGGGGCTACACGGCGCATGAGCTCATGTCCGGCTGACGTCATAGAGTGAAGCCCAGCCGGACGTTTCCCCAGTTCACTTTGATCAGAGTCTGAGCGAAGGGTCTGGAGCTGGGAGAGGGACAGGGCGGCTTTAAACCCGGGACCATTGTATTTCAAAAACATATCCACGGGATCGTTCTCCACAAAATGTTTCAGCTGTTCATGAAGTTGAACGCAATGTCCCTTATTCATGAGAGACCTTTCCGCCCTGGCATGCTGCAGACTGGCCTGTTCCACATTTCCGATGTCCAATGAACTGATCACTTCAACAACAATCTCTTTATCGCTTTTACTTCTGTTTTATTCAAAATTTCTCTTGTGTTTGAAAAAAAACACGATGATGCTGGGAGGAACTCAGCAGGCCAGGCAGCATCCGTGGAGAAAACCAAGCGTTAAACTTTTCGGATTAGGACCCTTTGGGAACAGAAATAAACATTCCCGTCGGGGAATTGAAACCGGGTCTCCCACGTGACAGGCGGGGATAGTGACCACTATACTAACGAGGAACCCACGGCAGTATGTGATATGTCACTCGGTTGTCAGGGTACCGGAGGGTTCACAGGTTCACCCCGGTGTTTGTTGGTCCACTGTTAAACAGGCGCCTTTCAGACACTCACCTCACTGTGTGACTGGAGGGGTCTCAGTATTCTCCAGAGATTCAGTCACTGATAGTGTTCAAGGACTTACCGGAGGAGGGACTCCTATTCGGATCTGATTGTGTGTTTGGTGTAAGGAACATTCATAATCAGGATTTCCTTTCTTGGTAACTAATGCAGGGAAATATTTGTATATTATCAACGAAGGCAGTGCGTTGTTAATCCCAACCAGCCTCCGGAGGAATTGGGGAAGGGGGAGATTTTCCTTTGATCCTTGTGTCAGGACGGCCCATCGCTGCCCGTCATGCACCCATGAATTAGACTGTTTTTCTTTGTCTGTAAGGTGTTACAGCTGTTTCCGAGCGTATCGTTTCCACACAACCCCACAGACACAACGTGACCGTGCAGGAGTTGATATCTGACAGCAACAGTCCCGGTTTAATGTGATCGGAGTGACAGACTCGGTCACTGAATAAAACCCCGAATGGCTCTAATGTACAGACTCGCTGAGGTGATATTTTGTGAAAGAGGCTGAACGCAAAGTCACTTCTCCTCGGGAGCCTCTCTCGAGCCTGGGCTTACTGCAGCCCGGCTGTTCCACATTCCCGATGTCTAAAGAACTGATCACATCAACACCAAACTCTCCATTGCTTTAACATTTTTTTTAAAGGTCAACATTGCTTTTATTTTTCCAGATTTATTTGGAAACCGAAAAGCCATGTCCCCGTCGAGGAATTGAAACCCTGTCTCCCGCGTGACAGGCGGGGATACTAAACTCTATACTTACGAGGAACCGATAGAAAGTTTAGCCTGTCATACAGTTGTCAGGGTACAGGAGAACTCACAGAGTCATCCCGATGTGTATTCGTTGACTGTAAAACCGGCGCCTTTCAGACACCCACCTCATTGTGGACTGGAGGGGTCTCAGAATTCTCCAGCGATTCAGTCACTTACTGTGTTCAAGGACTGACCCCAGGTGGCGCTTCCATTCGGGCCTAACTGCATGTGTTTGAAAAGGATATTTCTAATCTGGATTTACTTTCCCATTTACTGTTGAGAGAGGCAGGAAGCGATTTATCGCTCTTCGACTATTTCAGGATCGGCTTTCACATCAGTCCAATCCCGGTTGAATAATCACAGTGCTCTGTGACTCCGGGGAGGGGGGGGGGGTGCCGACATCAACTGGACGGAACAGGGACTGCAGGAGAATGAGGATTGACCCTTCAGAACGCAGCTCGAGGACTGGTGATCGAGTCACAGAGTCAAACAACACTGGAGACGGCTCAGTCTCCGAATGGCCTGCACCTTAATGCGACGATGGTGGTATAATGGTGAGCATAGCTGCTTCCCAAGCAGTTGGCCCGGGTTTGATTCCCGGCCATCGCAGGTTTCTGAGTTTGAATCTCCCGACAACGGGACTGTCACGAGGAAACCTCTTAAAGAACAACGATCTGTACAGAACTCGAGGTCTCGAATGCTCTGCTTAAACTAATCCGTGGGTAGCATGCTGAATTCATTCCGTTAGATGAGTGAGCATTGGAGATATCCCATTGCGCTGTATTAATTATCACTAACTGTGAGCAGTTCAGTGGGTCAGGGAAGGAAATCCCGTCCCTCACCTTTTCCCGGTAAATCGATGAACGGATCAATCCAGATTCCGGTTCTCACTGTCCCAGATTCCCACAGCAAACTAGAACACATGTAGTCGCCACATTTCAGCAAGGATGTGGAGGCTTTGGAAAGGGTGCAGAAGAGATTTACCAGGACGCTGCAGGATTAGAGGGTATGAACTATAAGGAGAGATTGGACAAACTTAGGTTGTTTTCTCTGGAGCGTCCAGAGCTGAGAGGAGACCTGATACACGTTCATAACATTATGAGAGTCACAGATAGCGCAGGCAGGCAGATATATTTCCTAAGGTAGAAATGTCAACTACTAGATGGCATGGGCTTAAGGTGAGAGAGGGTAAGTTTAAATGAGTTGTACGTAAGAAGTGTTTTACACTGAGACTGGTGGGTGTCTGGAACGGCCTGCCAGGTGAAGTAATGGAAGCAGATGTGATACTGTTGTTTAGCAAGCTGTTAGAGAGGCACATGGATATACAGGGAATAGAAAGATTGTGCAGAGATTGGGAGGCGGGGTGTTGATCGTGTCCAGGCAGAAGAGTTCAGTCTAATCCTGCATGGAGTTCCGCGCAGACATGGTGGGCCGAAGGGATTGTTCCTGTGCTGAACTGTTCTATGATCCCAACATGCCCAGATGACGTGTTCACACTGAACGACGTCAGTCTATTCACCCCCTGCTCTCTGTCTATGTTTACCCTGTGCAATCTCTCCCCTCACTCCGCCTCCGTTCCGACACGGACTACAGCCGGTGCTTCTGCATTGACAAGTGTGAAACAGGGTTACAAGGTCACATATCACAGAGATGTCCGTACCGACCACAACATTCCCTTCTGTGCTAAACCTGTTTTCCTGCATTTATCCCACAAACGTCTCTGCCTAGAGATTTAAATGTTAATCTGGATACTTGATCAATGTTGTGAGAGTTTCTGCCTCCGCCGCCCCCTCAAGTCGTGCGGTTCAGACACCAACGACCCTTTGGATGAAAACTTTCCTTTGACCGTCTCCAAACCTTTTCCCCCTGACTCGGAACTAGACATTTCTGTCCGTCACCCGTCTGTCATTATGGCTCCGTATTTACCCTTTCCATGGGTCAAGCCGGCCTGTCCTGTGTGTCCCACAGCAGCGTTACGTGATGTGTTTGGTCTCACCCTGTCATAGATGTTCCTCTTGTTCTCCCCACTGCTCACTCCCCACTTTCTCTGCCGCTGAACATTCACTTGTTCTCTCTCTGTCCCGATTCTAATGACGGGTCCCGGCACTGAAACGTTAACTCGCTTTCGAAATCCACCTGACCTGCTGAGTGTTTCCAGCATTTTCTGTGCTATATCAGAGCACAGCGTCATACAGCAGAGAACATTGTATATTGGACCATAGCAGAGCACAACAGGGACCCTCTTTCTACCCAAAGAACCTGTCCATAAGGAACTGTAATATTGAAACGCGAGATTTTCATTCTAAGTGAAGTAAAATGTAGATTGTGGTGATGTGTGACGTTACAGCATTCTGCTGTAAAGTGTTCAGCCGAAGAATAGCAGAGGATGGTGTCGATCCATCGACCTCTGGGTTTTGGGCCCAGCACTCTTCCGCTGCGCCACTCTGCTGTTGGGCAACAGTTGCATCGTTCTCTATTCCCCTTTTTATTTTTCTTGCCGTTTTCCTTTCCGACTTTACACAGTTTCTTTTGGTGGCTTCTCTTCTTTCCTCTCACTTACTACATTGTCTCTTCCCATTCTCCCTCTATCTCTCTCTTCCCCCCCCCCCCTTCGTTCCTTACTGCCTGCCCCATACTGTCACCATCACTGTGCTGTCTTTGCTCTCTCCCGAGTACAAGATAAAATAAAGAGGTGAATATTTGGCAATTGGCGATGCAACATTACAGGTGATTTATCCATGTCAGATGTCACTTTCCCAGCTCTCTGTGGCTCGACGCAACATCAGGTTTGGATTTCACAGTCTGAGTCAGTTGTGAGGTCAGTCAGAATTCTCTGCAGGGACTTGTCCCGGGAATTGTTCAAAGTTCAAGATCACCAGCGTCGAGATGCTGGGGATTGAACACGAGACTACATACATTCAAAGCATACGCTCTCCCACTGCACTACATCCCCACTGCCGCTCCGTAATTTCAGAAGACCGCGCTTTTCTGGTTTTCACCCGTTGAGCATAAAACAGTGCTATTGTAACACAGGGAATAAGGTTGGCAGCGGCCACTCGGCAAATCCCGCTCCACCATTCAGTGCGACCATGGCTCATCATCCAAGTTCAAGCCCATGTTCCACGCTCTCCCCACACGCCGTGAAAACCTTTTGGGGTAGGGGCCATTTAGAATTAAATCAAAACAAGACATTAGACCTGGCAAGTCCGTTAGGTCCAAGGATGTCGCCGGAGGAAACACACACATTCCGGTGAAAGGGAAGCAAAATATCCGGACTCGAGACCCCACAAGGTGAGGCAGCAGCAGCGAAAGGCCGCCTTCGGTCAGCGCAGTGTTACCCAGCTGACAATGACACGCACAGCGAAAGTTGCTGGATCACCAGCGTCTCTGGGTGAGCTCGAAACACCAACTTCTCGGTCAACAGAGGAACGCGCTGACCGATTGCAGAAACACCCTGAAGGGAACGGGAATAAATGGGCCGTTCGCGGGTTGTCAGTCCATGATCTGGGTCTGATGCTGGGACCCGGCTTTTCACAATCTCCGTCAATGGTTTGGATCAGGACAATATAAAACAGAAGCTGACGGAAACACGCAGTACGTCGAGTAACATCTATGGAGAGAGATACTTGTGTAACGTTTCTGGACGGAAACGGGGTCAGGAGTGAGCAGGCCCACTACAACGGAAAGAATTTCCAGGTCAACGTCCCAAATTAACAACAGAAGCATTGAAAAGCAGTGAAAACAGTGTCATTTATTACATGGAATTTCCACATAATTAGCATCCCCTCAAAATTACACCGATTACATGGCAGACCCGCTGCTCCCGCTGTCGGCAGGATTCAACCTGCGCGGGGAAACGCTAGTGGATTTCTCGTCCATCGCCTTAACCACTCGGCCACGACTACCACGCTCCCCACAGCCCGGCAGCCAGAAGGACATTGGCTATGGGCTGGGATTAGTGTGTCCCCAACGGACGGGGACAGCACTGATCCCGAAGTCAGAGAAACAGGACTGATCCTGAACTATAAACAGAAACTGCTGGAAGCACTCAGCAAGTCAGGCAGCGACTGTGGAGAAACAGAGTTAACGTTTCAGGTCGACGATCTTGCACCCTGAACTCCGGGCGGACAGTTGGACGGAGGGAGTTTCATTCAGAGCGGGACAGGGTTTCCTTACCCCGCCACCCCACGCCCACCCCCCAGTTTGCTCTCAGTCTCTGACTGTGGGCATCAGCAGCAGGGACAGCGGTTATTGCCGTTCCCCAACTGTCCTGGGGAAGGTGTTGCCGGGCCGCCTCTCTCGGCCGCTGCGCTCCGTGTGGTGAGGGAGCTCCCATTGGGTCTCAGTGACGGGGATCCAGGATAATGACCTGGCGCCCAGGCAGTGAAGGCGATGGGGGTAGGGGGCCTCTGCAACGTAGCCAAGTCTGGGCGGCCGGGCCGGTTTCACTCTTGTTCTCCTTTCTGATCCACCCGACGGGCCTGCTGGGCCACTTCAGAGGGCAGTCACCAGGTAACTACATTGGGGTGGCCTGGCGTCACATGCATCTAGTGCGGGCGAGGACGGTTTCTTCCCCCAGTACCCGAGAGTCAGCAGACGGCAGGGAAAACATCCGGTTGGTGGGTCGGAGCAGAAACCCCTGATTTTGTCTCTGCAGAAGATTTGCGTGGCTTGCTGAGATTTCCCTGCTTTTCGTGCAGTTATTTCCGTTTGCAGCAACGGGCGGCCTGCCCGGCTGACCCGGTACTGACCATCCAGGGACGACCAGTGACTAGATAATACCTCATTTCACTGGGCCTATTCTTAAAATGACAGGCCCAGCACCCAGCGTCCGGTTTGTTTGCTTCCCATTCAACATGACCGCCAATATCTGAAGTAGTGATCCCACATTCACGCACACAGAAAAGTCTTGTGCTGTGGAAGAGGATCTGTAACGAGCAAGGGAAGTTCAGGGATTGAGAGGGGGGGGGGTGGGAGAGAGAGAGAGAGAAAGAGATGCCGGACAGAGGGGCAGTGGTTTACAAATACAGAGGTCCCATGAAATTATAGGATACTGTACATCTGACTTCACCAGCTGCACAGGGAACCGAGAGCATAGCCGTTATGAGATAACTATATAAAACATCAGTTGGGCCACAAATGGCTTTCCGTGCACAGTTCTGGTCGCCACAGGAGAAGCAGAACATGATGGCACCGTGTTTTGTGCAGAGCGGATCACAAGGATGTCGCCTGGGACATGAGGTTTCATTAATAAGGTGGGATTGCCTCGACTGTCTTTGATTTACCTTGAGCGCTGGAGGCTGGAGGGTGGAGGGGGGTGCTTGTTTGGGGTGCACAAATTATGAGGGTCAGAGGTTAGAGGAAGCTAGAGGGCACAGGTTTAATCGGGGTAACTGAGTAGGTGCAGGTGGGGAGCGCAAAGAAGGCCAGGTTCATACAGAACATGGAGAAGTATGAAGGTGTAGAGGGGCAGAGTGACCCTGGGGAGCATGTGGACAGGTCCCTGAAGGTAGGAGGACTTCGGTCTGTCGGTTGAGGAGGCGGACGGGAGACTTGAGTTTGTTGGCTGAAGGCACAGAATGCCAGAGCAGGGAGCTATGCGGGAACTGCAGAAACATAAGTTGGCCCACTGCAGGAGCTCTGAGTACAGTCCTGGTTACCACCTCACAGGGACTCACAGACACACCGACATCCAAATTAGGAGCAGGAGTCCCCACGCAGCCGCGCAAGCGCACTCCTCCATTCAGTCAGATTAGCCATGAGTTCATTAGATCCACAACTCGACATTCAGATGTACCCGCCGTAACCTGTCACCTCTTTCCTCAGCAAGTATCTGTCTACCTCTGCCTGACATATACTCAAATATCCACTCCCATCTACCTCAGAGGAAGTGAGTGCCACAGACTGAGGAACGATTGAGGAAATCACCCTCATTGAGTGTCCGCATATTTTAAATTGTCCCGACAACTTATAGATTCTCCCACATGTGGGAACCTTCGCTCCACTTCTGCCCTTTAAATACTCCCAATGATTCGATAGGTTTTAACAAAGTAGTTTCACAATCTGCTGCGCTCCAGTTCTGTTGGAGCCAGAGCCGCCCTCACATTCCAACTCACAACCTCATACCGGTCTTCCCAGAACAATACACAGGCAGTACATTACAGATCTGCCCAACAGTCTCACATAATGTAAGGCCGGAAGGTACATAATCTATCAACAGCGCAGCTTTCGATCAAAAGGTTATGTTCTGATCTATATTGGGGCGGAGGTAGTGCAGGTAGTCGGAACATCCTCCCCTTTACAGTGTGGGAAAACTCGGACAGCAAGGAGTAGGATAGTCGTTAGTGACTTAACAGGCGATCTGCGGGATATTTTCATTCACCCAGAAGGTGGTTGGAATCTGGTACGCTATCAAACATTGAACATTTATCCAGGCGATAAGATGAATGGCTAAGTCTTAGAAGGCAGTCGACCAAGTGCTTTTCAATGGGATTAGTGCAGATGGATAATCAATGGTCTGCATGGACATAATCGGCCGAAAGGCCTGTTTCTGAGCTGTATGACCATAATTCTCGATTAACAGCTCCATTATAATCAGCATCCTTCAAGCTGGCAATGTGTGTAATCAATTTAAGTGTCAGCCAGTGGTAGCTCAATATAGTTGTGCTAAATATAGTTTGAGCAATAAGTATAGATAATTATATGTAGCTAGTGAATGCCAGAATTATGCAGCAACAGGCAAGAAATAGAATGAACCCTACCCCCTCATACTGTACCAGAGACTGATCGGTACTAAATGAACCCCACCTTCTCACACTGTGCCAGAGACCGACAGAAACAGAAATGAACCCCACACTCTCACAGTGTACAATCAGCTGGTACGAGCTGGATGAATCTGGATGATTCTTCTCTCTCTCTCTCTCTGTATCTCTCTCTCGGTCTCTCTCTCTCTCTCTCTCTTTCTCTCTCACAAACACACACACACACTCATCTAGTGTTGTATCTTCTTGTCTTTTTAATTGTCTTCCATCCATCTTACGTCCATTCATTTCTCAAGCGTGTTTCTTTTACATTATTTAACCAGTCCGCCTCTTCCTTTGCAGATTGAGACGTCCCTTATCATCTTTATTTTGCTTTCTCGCAGACTGTGCTCACAATTCTCCAAGTTCTGCAACATTTCCTTTTGACTGTTTCAATCCCTCTTCTGTTCACTGTACTTTTTACTCTGACCCAGCTCTGCATGACTTGAGAACATTCTGTGTGTGTGTGTGTGTGTGTGTGTGTGTGTGTGTGTGTGTGTGTGTGTGTGTGTGTGTGAGTGTGTGTGTGTGTATGTGTGTGTGTATGTGTGTGTGTCTAAAATGTGTGTGTTACTTGCGTGAAGGTACCGAGAGCAAGCCGAAGTCAGTGACGACCTGGGTAATGTTGTTCGAGACCTCTGTTGTCGTGGTGTACCGGACACGGGTAGTGGGGTGTTAAACCGTTTCCTTTTGTGGATGAACCAGCAAGAGTGACTGTCGACGATCTAACTTTTGTGAAAACTGTAAATGGCTACGCCCACTGCTGTTCGTTTCTCCCACTTAATAGCAGTTGGTGAATTTCTGTCTCTCTGCTTGTAGGAGGCTCTGTGTCTCGGTGTCTCCATCATGTTGACCGAGTGTGTGTGTGTGTGTCTGTGCCTTTGTCTGTGTACGGTGACAATGGGTTTCCATTTTGGTGGTGTGGCCGTGTGTACGCCCCATTGTAGTTGGTATTACTGAGGGTGGGTGCGGCGGGTGAATGTGGACACACGCGCGTTGCTCTGAGTGGGATTCTGGGCATTGAACCACAGAATAAGGTAAAGAAACACTGACTCTGAATTCCTAAAGTAGACAGCGGCAGTGTTGAAGTCGAGAACATTTATTGCCCGGCGCTAATACGTTGGTGCAGAGAGGTTAGTTCAGGAGCATTTCTGGGCCTATAATCCAGATGTGGATGAATCAAACCATTCTGCTACTTGTTCTATCAGTACCGAGTTGCCAACATGACCCTTTAGCACATAACTGTCTCAGCACCTGTACATTAATGCCGCTTTCATATGTCTGGCAAATATTTCAACTAGGAGCAGGCTCGGCAAATCACCTTCATTCCCTCACCACCAAAAGCTCTGAACGCTGCAAACTCGACACAGCCTTGCGCCCCCTCCTGGTAACCATTCCCGCAGCTCCGCCTCCGCACCATCGGACCAACACTTCACCACAGGGATACCGGGTAAAATGGTCACAGCACGGAGACAAGCAGCAGAAGAAGAGGAGTAAACAGATAATATCTTTAAACAACAGACCAGTTGCTCACACCACAATTCACCTGCTCACAGAATGGGTGGGAGCTCAACACAACAGTCAAAATGGATGCACATCAGACACTGCACGCAATACGAATTTGCGCACACTGCAACCAACACCTTGAACGAGCGAGGGATTGCTTACAACAGGGAATACCTCTGCAGAGGGAAACTTCAGAGTATTGGTAACACTGGAGAAGGAGTAATGGTGAGGGGACCTGCGCTGTTCTGGAGAGAGAGAGCGGTAATTACTATTGCTATTTACCAAGGGTCGAGGTTGGGTGAGCGTCCAGGAGGGCACAGAAGTACTGAGGAAGGAGGTTCCAACTGGAAAGCTGCAGGGGAAGAGGGGAGGGCTCAGGCAGTATCGCTGGACTCACTGCACACTGGGGAGAAACCGCTCCATTTACAGATGGATACCTTGCTAATGCAAAACTGAAAACTCTAATTGGATCCGCTCCGTGGCAAAGCTTAGTCACGTGTGATTAAAGCTGCAGGCCTTATTTCCACCAGACACACTGTTGAGGTAATGCTAAGAACTTGTGGTCTATTGTGTACAATCGCCCCAATATTTACACCAGGGACAATGCAATTGAAGTGACGTGTTTGTTCAGGTAACTGTAACTGAGAACAATGGTCAGGGGTATAACCGTGCCACTGGAGACTCATCCTCTGTATAAATCAGAGCCTATTGGAGTTCATCAGTTCAGAGTGTTTGCAGGAGCTGTGTATTCCGGAGCAACAGGAGTCACAGCTTCTCACTGACATGGGAACTCCAGTAATCTGGCGGATACAAGACATTTGCTATACTGTTCTTTCAGCCATTGGAATTCCAAGTAAGCCGCTGTCTCAGCTACCGTTGGGAGGAATTGGTGTTTAATTCTAATGCATGTGATTGTTTCTCTC
Organism: Pristis pectinata; assembly: GCF_009764475.1. Classification (NCBI taxonomy): domain Eukaryota; kingdom Metazoa; phylum Chordata; class Chondrichthyes; order Rhinopristiformes; family Pristidae; genus Pristis; species Pristis pectinata. The sequence continues at coordinate 2,082,655 of NC_067421.1, read as the reverse complement.
GCAGGGTTACACAGCCACCCGTTCAAGTACAGCATTCCGGCATTTTAAAAATGGAATGGAGACACAAGAGAGGGTAGATTCTGGGATCTGTAGTTAAAAACAAACCTGCATGCATTCAGTGGGTCGGGCAGCATCCGTGGACCTCAGCGGGTCAGGCAGCGTTCCTCAAGCTGTTCTTTTTTTATCAATAACAGAATGCTCGGGGTCCCTGTGCTTTTGGTCTTGTAGCAGCTTTTTGCAGATTGTCTGCAAATGTACTGGGAGCGTGTTTCTGGGTTTGGAGCAGCAATCAAACCATCGGCTGCTGGTAACAGATCAGCAGTTGTGAGGAGTTCCATGTTGGAGAACGAAGCAGTTGTGGAACATTTTTAATAAATGTATGAGTTATGACTGGATATGAGGCAGTTGATGGATAACTCAGTGAAATACTCCCGGCTCCAATAACAGAACTGACATTATGTTTGCTAGTTATCGATATTGTGAAAAGTAGCTCCATTGTATATGACATCACTGCAGACGTCTGACGACTGCACCGAGCTTGCTACTGGCTCTTTTAAATCCTTGCACCTTCCTGTTTGTGATGGTTCAGTGGGAGACGACATGTCTGGAAGTGAGGTTGTACCAGACTTCACCGTGTCTGTTGAATCAGCCGTCTTTTTATTGTAAAACCACTGAGGTGGCAGATGATGGAATGTGTAACAAAATCAGAACGTTCTGGAATCCCTCAGACCCGGGCAGCGTGTGTGGAAAGAGAAACCAGGTAACAGTCGGGTCAGGGGATTTTCTCAGAATATTTCTGAGGAGTGGTCGCTGACCCTAACCGTGAACTGGTTTCTCTTTCCACCGATATTTCTGGTCTGGATGAGTGTTTCCAGCATTTGTTGATTTTATTCCGTCCTTCTGCCGTTCTGTCGTTTGCAGGGAACGCCTGGGAAGTTGAAGATTGGCGAATGCAAGAATCCAGTCATCGGCAGCCAGGTTTATTCATTTCATCCTTATGAGATGTGGACTGCGCCGCTAAAACCAAATCCATCCGTTATTGCCCCACCTCCAATTTCGGACAACATGAAGGAATCCTTAGTCAGATCCAACTTATTTCATTTGACGCTGCAAATCTTCTGCCGATATGGACAGATGAAACTCATTTTTCTGTTCACTCTGTTCCCCGACAGTCATTGAAGCCTCTCTCGGCCCATCAAATGACAGATGAACCAGTTTCTAGCGCTGAATCCAACAATAAATTGGAAACATCTCTGGATCCCGTCAAACTGCTGAGTTGGCTTCAGGTCTGATTCTTATTTTCTCAACTTGTTGCTCTCTGTCTCTCTTACAGTTAACTTGGTGGCGATTGTGATCCTGTCCCGAGGAAGGTGCGGTCTCTCCAAATGTGTCACTCGTTACCTGGTGGTAATGGCAGCGGCCGATCTCCTGGTCGTTATCTCGGGCCCTCTGCTGAGGTGGACGTCTGTGATATACTTTCCGCGATCATTCCTCCTCATCACTCCCGTGTGCTGCCTCGTTAGGTGGATGATTTTTGTAAGCACCGCGGTCTCTGTCTGGCTGACAGTCGTTTTCACCTTTGATCGATTTGTGACCATTTGTTGTGAGAATCTGAAAACAAAATATTGCATCGAGAGAACGGCGGCTGTGGTTATAGGGACAGTGAGTGCGCTGGGCTGTTTAGAGACTGTCCCCTGGTACTTCATATACAAGCCTGAAGAAATAATTGATAATGTTGCCTGGCGTTGTGTCGTTAAACCAAGCTACTACACATCCTCTGCATTGTCGGCATTTGAGATGTTTCACCGCATTGTAACCCCTTGTGTCCCGTTCTTACTGATTTTGCTGCTCAATGTTCTGACGTTCAAACGGATTTTAGCGGCCAGTCGAGTCCTCAGGGCGCTCCGGGGCTGCAGCAACGGAGAGAATGACAAGGACCCGGAGATGGAGAACCGAAGGAAATCCATGGTTTTACTCTTCAGTATAACCGGCAGTTTCATGCCTGTTGTGGGTGACACAGGTGGTATTTTATATCTACCGACGAATTTCCAGAATTTACAATTATTCTGTCTCGGATCCCCGTTATATCACAGAGTGCACATCTGCAATGCTGCAGTTTCTCAGCACCTGCACCAACATGTGTATTTAAACCGTGACTCAAGAGCAATTCAGAGAAGAACTGAAGAACGCAGTGAAATAACCGCTGAATCAGTTAAGGAAAATCATTAAATCATAGAGATACATGGTGTAGAAAAGTACTTACCTGCACTCTCCCTACCCCACATCTCCAACCCTCGAGAAAAAGTAGAAATCATGTCATGAGCAGAGCTCTGAAACAGCCATTTCCAGCTGATACCGACGGCAGCCCTGGCCTTACTCTCTCAAGGATATCCCCGTTGCCCCATCTGTGCCCCTCCTTCCCTGGTCCTGCAGCTTGACATCACCTGGTTAGCTCTACTCACCGTTTTGAAAGTCTCCCACCTGAGGGCTTGAACCTGTTCCTTTCTCTGCAGATGTTGTCTGATCTGTTCATTATTTTCCTTCTTTCTCTACCATATCTCCGGCCCTCGTCTCTTTCCCCTCGCTCTGTCTGTCTTTCTGTCTGTGTCTCTCTTTCCCCTTGTTTCTCTCTTTCTGCCCCCTCCCTCCTCACTGTCTCTCCTTGTATGCCTGTTTCTCTTTCTGTAACTCTCTCTCTCTCTCTCTCTCTCTCTCTCTCTATCTATCTATCTATCTATCTATCTATCTATCTATCTATCTATCTATCTATCTATCTATCTATCTATCTATCTATCTATCTATCTATCTATCTATCTATCTATCTATCTATCTATCTATCTATCTATCTATCTATCTATCTATCTATCTATCTATAACTGCCCTGTCTCTTCTCTTTCTCGCACTCACTCTCAGTCTCCGCACATTCATTATCTCTCTCGGTTTACTTCCCTGTATCTTGAGCCTGACATCTTCCTTCTCACTACACTTTATTCAGAAGCACCTAACATATTCAGCGATATTTGTAACTTTCAATTGCTAACTTAGAATTATCTCCATTATCCGAATTTAACTATTGCATAAATGCAGATAAACTATCAATAAATCTCCCTGCAGATTCTTCTGTCGTAGATAAGTAATAAGTCACTGAACCAAACTTTTCTCACAGCTGGGATATTCCAGCAGTGACATGATCCTGACAAATTCCTTCCCTTCTTCGCCACAATTTCAGCTTTTCTGTAAAGGATCGGGGTCATAGACTCATAGAGCAGAGAACCACGCCCTTCGGCACACTGGGTTCACACATCAATCACCAAATTGCACCGATCCCATTTTATTCTCACCACATTCCCATCAGCTTCTCCCTATTTTCTACCACTCACGTACACACAGAGATCATTTTTCAGTCAAACTAACCTGCCGACGATATGTCCTCTTCTACATTCGAGCTGCTGTCGGAGGCAGTGGTCCTGGATTAACCCAAACGTCGACTGATTACCTCTCGCCGACATGGACAGGATGAAACAACTGGCCTTCCCTTGGTGAGCTGAAAAAACAAAAACAGAAAACACAAGAAATACCGAGCACCTGTGGGAAGTGGAACAGAGTTAACGTTCCAGATCAAACATCTTTCGTCAGAAATGGAATGGGGACAGAAGAAGCTTTTAAACTGCAAGGAGTGATTTTGACTTGAAAAGTCATCTCCTTTCTCTTCCCACAGCCGCCTCCTGATCTACACAGTATTCCGGCATTTCTTGTCTCTGTTTCATATTACCACCACATGATGTTATTTTATTTTCACTTACTGTCACATGTTAACATCGATATCGGCTCCAAACTCGAATCGGTGCACCAGAATGTGCGAGGAGCAACGAGATCACCTCTCATTCACTGAACCCCAGACAGTGTCGGCCCACGCTGTTTAATCTCTCCTCACAGTACAAACCCGTGCGGTGTAAGTGGAGTTTGAGAATATTTCTAAAGATGGCGTTTGAGACATGGTCAATCAACAAGACGTGAAAGCTCACGGAGGGAGGCTAGAATGTGTTCAGCATTCAATCAGATCAGCCGTGATCTTACTGAATGCTGAGGCAGTCTCGAAGGGTCGAGTGACCTAACACTCTCTCCCGATCCATATGTTCGTATGTTACAGGTTCGTATATCCCATCAGGGTCCAACATAATATCTTCATTCAATAAAGTCCAATATGCCGTTTGCCTTCCTACTTGTTCACCGACCATGCATGTTAATGTTCAGTGTTTTGTTTACAAGGACACGCGGGTTCCTCGGAACACCAAAACGTTTCAATTGCTCAACATTAAATGAAATACTACCTTATGATTTTCTTCTCAATAGCATTGTCTTCACCCTCGCCCAGATCCTCCGCCACTGATCACATGGTCTCTCATTTATTCTTGTGTGTGCCTTCCATATCACTAGTTATCCTCTTGTTCTTGATGTGTGTACATAATGCCTCATGATGATCTTTAATCCTACTTGCCAAGGATTGTTCATGATCTCTCCTAACTCTCCTACTTTCGATCTTCTTCATAATGTTACGGACTCAGTGAAAGTCCCTTTAAGAGAGAGAGTGTGTGTGTATGTGTGTGTGGGGCGTGTTTACGTCAATAGAAGATAAAGGACGTATGGATGAGAAACTATAACGGTGTCTGCCACTGAAATCCATGTATGGAAGTTGGAAGTAATCCGGTGGAGTTCACTTTGTTGCTGACCTGTAGAAGGAAACAGGTATTTGTGTGTTGACGACCACGATTCGGATGCGTTTTGGGGTGAGGAAGTCACTACCGAGTAAACACTGATGTGTCGTTTGGGTTCCATCGTGGAACATTTGGATTTCGTATTTACTCTCTCTATGTTCTCCAAGTCTACGTCTTATCTTCAGACAACGGTGGTTGTTGAAGAAGCCCTTGCTCATGTTTCACCTTATGGCTTGCGGAACTGAACTTTAAGAACCATTCCGGAACTTGGAGTTCGGGACTTTGTCACACACACACGAAGAGTTTAGGTTTTGGGGTTAACGTTCGAAGTTTAACATTTTTGAATTCTAACATACTAACATTTTTACTTTTATTTTACGTATTATCATAAATAGTGATTAATAAAATAGTTTTTAACACTGAATCATGCTCAGTGTGTTTCTTTTGTTGCTGGTTCGTGACAATAATCCTCAAGGTTCCATTTAATTTTAGCTTCCTAAATCTTCCGCGTCCTATTTTTTTCTTGACTAAATTCACGTTCCTCTCTCGACATCAAAGTTTCCCGGACGTTGCCAGCCTTGTCCTTCCCACTGACTGGAAGATCCCAATCTTGCATTCTCTTCAATTGGCCTTTAAACACCATCCATACGTTAGATGTGGACTTCCCATAAACAGCTGTTGCCAATTAACTTTGGCTACCTCCTGCCCAATACTCTTGGAAGTTCTTCTGCTAGATTTTAATATTCTTCCGCAATGTCCATACTGAAGGGATCTTTAAACCTGAGGCGTTGTGATCACTGCTCACTAAATGTTCTCCCATTGAACAGTCAGTCACCTGGCCAGGCTCATTTCTCAACACCAGGTCCATATGGCCCATCCTCTCATTGGACTATCTCCATACTAATTTAGAAACACTCCTGGATCCACCAATCAATATTGCCCCGTCTAAACCTCTTTCACTGAAGACGCCTGAGTCTACAATGGGGAAGTTGAAGTCACCCGCGACAACAACCCTGTCGGTTTTATACCTTTATCCTAATCCGCCTGTATATCTTTCCTCGATGTCCCTGTCGCTTTTTTTTTCTCCTTGCGTTCTCATCGTCCTCCCATCTCACACTCCACACGTAATTTCCCTCTCTCTCTCACATACGCGCGCGCACACACACACACACACACACACACACACATACACACCACATTCCCCAGCTCTGTTCTTTGCACACTTGGAGACATCACGTGCAGTTTTCTCACCCAACTCTTTGATAAACATTGTCAATAGATGGTGCTGAACATCGAACTATAGGTTGTCCCAGGAGCCACAACCGACCACCCAGAATGAAATATTCCTGTACTCGAGTTCTTTATTTGCAGCAATTTCCAATCTGTCGTGTGGATTGTGACACCAATCCGCGTACATTACTTCTGATCACAAAGGCACCTAAAAGATCTGTTCTGAAAACGGTAATGCTCATCTTCTGGCTCCCCATTTTTCCTTTATTCAGGTTCTCCAACATAATCCAATGATTATGTAAAATATTACTTTCCTTTCTTAACCCGTTCTGACATCGTCCAAGCTCCTTAACGGTTTGTGCGTTTTCTTATTATATCTTTCACACTTAATTCTCGGATTTACCAGATTTCCGTTAATGGACCAAGTGCTCGGTAAGACCCTGTTTATTCCCTTTGTAGCTGCTGCTACCGCGACGTGGAAAAATAAGACACTAGTACAAGGGATTCAGAACAAGAACTGGTTTATTTTCCCGCCTTGCGCGGCCCTTTTAAGAGAACCTGTTCCCGCCCACTCAAAACGGCAATGACGTATATGTTACGTCATCAAGCCTTTCCCGCGCGCGGGTTCTCCCTGTCGCTCGGGGAAGACGAAGGCCCGCCGCCATCTTGGGCCTCGCCACTCCGACGACGCGCTACCCGACCGCCGAGCCAGTTCGCTTGCTCGGACGGTGAGTCGCTACACCTTCTTTCTTTTATAAATAATGGAGTGAAATTCCCCAGGCTCCGGTCTGTGGGACCTGTTTCAGAGCCTAAAGTTATTTTGGGGAGTTAAGCTATAATTCAACCGCTTTTCCAGGGTCACTTCCTTTCCTGCAACTTGGAGGGTGGGTGCATTTGAAATCGAGGCGGCATTTAACGGGGAGTGGCATCAACAAGTGCTCGTAAAACTGAAATCATTGGAAGCCAAAGAAAGAAAAACGTTCGGAGCACTTGGATTCATTTCGCTGTCAATGCAAAATCTTTGTCGTTCTCAGCAGTCCATTATCCCAGCCCGGCTCATCACTGCAGGAGTTCCACGGAGTTGTCCCTTGGGACCCACCATCTTCATCTGCTTCATCAATGACCTTCCTTGCAACACAAGTTCTGGGGAGGAAATAACCACTGATGACTTAATGGTCTTCAGTCCAACTTCCAGCTTCGCATATAATGAAGCAGCACACGCTTGCTTTAAGGAAGATACAGACGACAGTCAGGCGTGTGCTGACAATTGGTAAGAAATAGACGCTAAACTAAACTATCCAAGGCAATGACCATCTCGGCCAAGTTGCATTCAAATCCTTTAATCTTAATATTCAATTGCGTGGTCGCCAACGAACCGTTGAACCTAAAGATCGTCGAAGATACCATAGACCAGAAGCTAAAGTGGGCTCAGGTCTCTTTTCTTATTCAATCCCTCATTGTGTTCACCGAGAGGCCGGAGATTTGGCTTAATTCTGGACACAACTACGTATCATTGAAAACAGCATTTACAATAAAGTGCTTAATTATTAATAACTGATATGAGGGACGGGAATCTATTCTTGGGCCATACCGTATTTCTCGTGCCTACCCTCACTTCAGTCCGACCCCGGTTTTTGTGTTTCTCCGATCTGTTGGATGACGGGACATCAACTGGACGGAGCAGGATAGGCATCGGAGTGTGGAATGTGCCGTCCGAAAGTAGTACAGCATCAGTTATACCAGTTCTGCAACACATCTGTGTGTGGTTTGCAGCATCAGATAATCAATGGAAAGGACCCGGTCCTCGAATCCACAAAAACTCGGTGTTTATTTCCTTGTGCTGAGCGATAATATTTCAGTGGTGAGCACAGATGCCTGAATGTTTAATTACTGTTTCCACCAACACTGCCGGTAATTTTAGTTTTTAATTCAGTTTTCAAAAATTATTTTGCTTTTTCAAAAATCGATCACGCATTCAGAAGGAGCTCAGTGAGTGCCAGAACACATTCAAAGCGCATTTTCTTGATGCTTTGAAACTTATAGCAGCCGTTTCTTCGTCAAACACTGAGTCTCGTCAGAGGGAGTGTCCGATTTGACACCGCACTTATCGAACGAAATAAGTAATTCAGAAAACGATGACTTTCCAAACACAACTGTCAGGTTTTACAAAGAGACAAATTCAGTTGCGGCCCCTGAAACACTTCAGCAATTATAACCTTCGTGCAATCACATACATAGAAGTGGGAAGTTACTGTGTCTTCAGGATTGAAGAAAATGAACCCATGAGTGTGGGTGAAACCGCTGTGAGTTGCACAAACCCATGCTACATGTGGTGGGGGAAGGCGCTGCAGTACAGTGTGGGAAATGGAATCCCCTTGGTCCAGGCTGGAAGCTCTGGGTAAGATCCGTGTTCGCAAACGTGGGGGCATCAGAACACAACCATATGGGGGGGGGGGTTTCCATGGAATGGCCCTGTGCAGGGAAAATGGTGTTGCTGGTAACAATGCAACCGGTGAGGGAAAGGCGTAACTGGTGAGGAACACGTTCTATCTGGCAGGAGGAGGTATCCCAGAGGAAGACAAATACATTCCCCCGTCCCTCTATAGGAGAAGAGCGGACGTGAATAGAAGATTCCAGATTGTGACGTTATCTGGCAGACATTAAACCTCAGCAAAGGTAAAAGTGCTGAACTGTGGGGATAAACCCCACCCCCCGTGTACTACATGGAGAGGAAAGTAAGGCTCTCAGGAGGTTAAAGCAGCAGAGTGAGGATAATGTGCGTGTGAAATACACCCCAAAATGAAGCTGTTGGGTCTTCTTGTTACACAGATGTTCCGCTATCTCGCCGTCTCAAAATTTATTCGCCAAGCGTAACTCTATTATGTCTCTATTTCTGCATCTCAAACACGCACTACACTTCAGCTCAAACTCTTCTTTCGGGATGCTATTGACTGTGAGAACAGGGGTCGGAAAATTGCAACTGAGGGACATATCATGGAGAAATACGTAGAGCATTCCCAGTCACGGGGAGAGAGAAGATGTTGAGCAGCAAAGGGCAGAGAGAGAACGGGCGTGGAGGAGTGCACAAAGCGAAAAAGAGGAAGAAGCGAGGAGACGGATTGTGACCAGGACCACAAATGTGGACAGAGAAAAAGCGAGGGATGTGAGGGGAGAGAGGGACCAGTCCGAAGGTGGCGACAGAGTTGAAAAAAGGAAGCATATGACTTCGCTGTGTTTCAGTACAACAATGTTTTTCTTGTCAACAAACTACTGATATAAACCGGTATAGAACTGGAGAGAGATGAAATAACGGGCGAGCTAATGGTGGAAGTTGAAAAGACAGGGACTATCGTGCAGAGAAATTGGGAATAAAACACAGGGAGCATCGCCAAAATGGAGAAGGAGAACAAGGGATAGGATGAGGAAGAGGGAGAAGGTTATGACTGGAAAGGCTCTGACAGTTTTCTATTTCTACAGGGCGTTCATATGCGTGAATTACAGCTGAGATGACCCTCGCATAATTAATGGGATCTGACTGCAGATGAACTCCAGCCTGCATAGGGGATGCCGTGAGTGAAATACATCACCACTAAATAAACGAGTATTTCAGAGTGTAAGTACGAGAGGACATGGCTTTAGGGTGAAAGGGGAAAGGTTTAGGGGGAACATTAGAGGGAACTTCTTCACTCAAAGAGTGGTGGGAGTGTGGAATGGGCTACCATCTGATGTAGTAAATGCGGGCCCGCTCTTAACTTTTAAGTGTAAATTGGATAGATACATGGACGAGAGAGGTCTGGTGGAGTATGGGCCGTGAGCAGATAAATGGGACTAGCAGAATAATGTTTCGGCACAGACTAAAAGGGCCGAATGGCCTGTTTTCTGTGCTGTAGTTTTCTATGGTTATATGGTTCTATGGAGTGCTCAGTTGCAAACCATGGCTCCACATTTCTCAATGTGGAGAGTACATGAGACGACACGTCACGTATGACTGAATTCTCCTGCAGGGATCACCTGATCCGTATATGATTTAACGAATATCCTGAATAGCTTCAGCGGGTATTGTTTGTTTCATCGGGAATGAAAACAACGGGAAAGGAAACAACACTTGCCGTGAGAACCTGGATATCAAGGTCAAAAAGTGCACTGATTTCTTTGTGTATCCGCTGAAGCCGACACCCAGTGATGGCGCTGTGTATGGTACCGGTATGTCATCATTCCCATTAACACAGAAGTGTGAAGGGTTGTGGGGGAATTCTGTGATGCCCCGAGTCATCAGTACTCACAATGGGCCCTGCTGCTTGGTTCTCCCTCACCCCTATCTGAACCAAGATGCAGGCCATTGTGTTTGAAAAAGAGAGTAGATCCTTACACTTTACCCTGCCTTGGCCTGTCATGATTTATACATCAGTCTCCTCCGTTTAGATATAACAGCTCCAAGCAGGAAAGTCTCTCCCTCAGCTACAATTGTCCAGTCTGAGCAACTTCCTTGTGCATGTCTGGTGCACCCTCTGTTATATCATCAATTCCTTCCTGTGGTGTCGTGAGCAGAACTGTGCACAGACCCGTGATTTATACAGTTCCAACATGAATACCCGGCTCCTGCGCTCTGTGCACGTCTGAATTATTGGACACTGAAAAAAGCCATTTCCCCCATTGGGATAATGCCAGCCCCGACCGTTCCAGCCCATAAATCCCATTCCTCCCCATTTTGTTTCCCTGTAGCCCTGCAACTTAAAAACTTTCATATATTCCCAACAACTTTCCTGTAGTTGTTTTACAAACACGGGTCAATTGGGGGGGGAGAGGGTGTTAACCCAAGGCCATTGATCGGAAGACACACAAACTGTACGCTCCCCACAGCCGAGGTGAGTATTATGCATCATTTGTTGGAGAAGTGAGACAGTCGCACGAAGTACTGTGTCACCATGTCATGGCCAATAGTTATCATAACTAAGTTACCCACCTGATGATGCTATCTTCAGTGACCTGTCGACATGCACCGAAGATCCCTCTGTCCCGCTACACTTGCTAGGCTGCAGTTATCCTGTGTTGCCTCACCTTGTATGACCTTCCTGTGTTCATTTAGTTGGTTTTATCCAGGAATATTTCCATTTGCTGCTTTTATTTATATCTAACCAGTCCACGGTATCTTCTTTGTCGACCTTTCTTCCTCAAAACAAATAATGTTGCTGTCATCAAGCTACCGGCATGGTAAGGTAGCGGTTAGCGCGACGCTATGACAGAGCCAGCGATCGTGGTTCGATTCCCGTCGCTGTCTATAAGGAGTTTGTACGTTCTCTCATGTCTGCGTGGGTTTCCTCCGGGTGCTCCCGTTTCCTTACACATTGCAAAAATGTACGGGTAGGTTAATTTGGGTTCAAAAAATGGGCGGTGCGGACTCGTTGGGCCGGAAGGGCCTGTTACCACGCAGTAAATAAAATTGAAAAAAATTGAAAATTAAAATGCATTTTCTACATTAAATTATAAATCATTTGCATATTCCATGAAAAGTAAAGGACCAGTTACCGATCGTTGCAGAACATCACCTGACAAATCCCTCAATTCACTGACATTCTTAACAAATTTTAATTTTCTTCCACTGGAATAAGTTTTAATCTGAAGCCATTTTCCCTTGAATATCGTGGGCTTCAATCTTTTTTGATCACTCTGCCATTTGGCTGGAATATGTGTGTACTGCATCAAGTACTATGCCCTCATCAACCGCCCTCATCAACCGCCCTCATTGCCTCCTCAAAAAAATTCAATTAACTTGTGAAAGATAACCTATCTTCACAGGATCTGTGCTGACTGCCATTGATTTACTTACACCCCTCTAAAAGAGGCACTTCAAACTATTTTCCAACAGTTTTCCTGAAGCTGATCTCCAGTTACTTGATCGGAACTGTCCTAATTTTCCAATGACAATACCACATCAGTGAACTCCCAGACCTCTCGTGTCATACCAACATACAAGGAGAACTGGAAATAGAACTTGCCCTATTTCCTCCCTTTAAGGGACGGTTATTCAATGTAAAGATGTTGCAACCTTGATGTGTGCTCACTTTAATTGTAGCAGAAATGCTTGAAAAGCTCAGAGAGTAAGGTAGAAACATGGGGAGAGAAAGAGATAGAAATTCAGGCTGAAGATCCTTTGTCAGTTTTATTGTAACTTTATATCCTGAGTGCCAATATCATCCTTATCATACATGAAGACAGATGCAAACAGGTGGTTGAGAACTCTGCACTTGTCTTCCCCTACACTAATGGTCGCTAACAGGACCTACTTTCATTACCAATGCAACATCAGAATATGCATTTCATTTTAGCTGGAATATTTTTAATGTAAGCTTTGTCTTCACAATTTCATTGTTAGCCTCACTCCTGCATCCTTTATACCCAGTCAGGCTTGCTGCAGTTACCAGCTTTTGGTGATTCAACTTGGCTCTTTCTTATTGGCATGGCAACTGCTCTGCCGTGACCAATAACATTTTGCAGAGAGTTGTGGACACAGCTCCGTGCATCATAGAAACCAGCCTCCCCTCCATGTTTCTTGCTGCTTCTGTACCCCTGGACATACTTTCTTCTCCCCTCTCCCATCGATTCGAAGATACAACAGCCTGAAAGCAAGTACCACCAGGCTCCAGAACAGCTTTTACCCTGCTGTTATGTCTACTGAATGGTTGTCTGGTATAAGATGGACATTTGACCTCTCAGTCTACCTTGTCGTGGTCTAGAACCTGATTGTCTATCTGTGCACTTCACTTTCTCCGCAGCTGTTACACTTCATTCTGCATTATGTCATTGTTTTACCTTGTACTACATCAATTTCACTGTGTAATGAATTAATCTGTTTCAACAATATTCAAGACAAACTTTTCACTGCACCTCAGTACATGTGACCACAATAAACCAATTCTAATAGCTTCATCCACCTCTGCATTCATCAGCATACATGGACATTTGGAATGTGAGCCCATTTCAAATCGGAAGACATTTGTCGTCTTTCCAGTGCTCTCGGTTACCTTCAAGTCACTGGATCCAGTCCAGTTTTGATCATTTCAGCCCAGTCAATCTGGTCTACCTCTAGTTTGGATCTTCATTTCTTGGTTTAACACAGACTCTGCACACTATCTCACTGCCAACTGTTTCTATTTTGCTTGGTTCATCTCCTCAGTGTGTCCAGAACCACCACCTCTCTTGCTGGGCTTTCTACTTGCTGATCAAAGATTGCCCTCTCGGTTGCATTCCAAGATTCAGCTCCTTTTCTGCCCTTCCCTCTGGTACTGTACCAATTAGTGACAGGGTGGTTGAACTCCCCAGCCATTATTAGCATGACACCTTTACCCAGCTCAGAAATGTGTCAGCATGTGTGCACTTGTACTTTTCTCTGATGATTGAGGGGCTATGCCACTCACCATGGATGTTCTATCTCAGTCCAACACACATGGCCTCTTGTTCATTATAATTATACACCCTACAGCAAATGCTGATCATCATGAACTATTCTCGTGTACCCGCACTTGGTTCATAGCCTACAATGTCTTGGCAGGTTAAGTTCTTGTCTAGCACGTCTTAATTATGCTAGGAATACCTGTCTCCACCACCACCTACTCGGGCAGTGTGTTCCAGATTGCAGCAATCCACTCGGTGAAAAGATTCTCCCTTAGATCCCCTCTAAATCTCGTACTCCTCAACTGAAACCTATGTCCTCTGGTCTTAGACACTTCTGCCATGGGAGAAAAGCTTTCTAATACATTATGTATGGTCCTCATAGTGTTGTATCCCTCTATTAGTCCTCGCATCAGCTGCCTCTGTTCCAGGGAAAACAAGCACAGTCGTTCCAGCATCTCCTCGTAACTGACATATTCCATCCCAGGAAACACCCTGGTGAATCTCCCCTGCAGCTTTGTCCAGGAAGTTATTGGGGGTGAAGCTCCGGCGCAGCAACAGGAATGTGGTGCAGTTCTCTCACGATCAATCCTGGTTTCTTCTTCTGAGCTAATTTGAGGGTAATTATGGAGTCCCCCCTGTCCCAGAGCAGCAGTTAATAGTACAGAACACTGAAGCCATCCAGAATCCCGTCATGTTACCTCATAATATAACAACTGATCTCTCTGGGGAGCTTGGACTTGATCAGGCAACTCACACATTTCAGTGCTTCAATTTTGAAACAAAATTAAGTTGATTTCATTTAATCTGTCATTTTGGCAATTTTCTGCCACAGAAGGATGTTTCACCAAAATCGGGTGTTCGTGCACGTGTAATTATCTTGGGGTTAATAAACAATTTTGGAAGCATTCTGCAAAGTTGTACCTTTATATTTGATAGTGATACAATGTAATCTTTGCCTAATGTTCTTCTGATGCTAAGTCACATTGGGGCAGGACTGTCCCAACCAACATGAATCCAGTCACAATTCAGTGCTAAATGACAGCAGGATGTACTTGTTTGCAGTACCCTGACCCCCAATAGATCAATTTCTTCTGTTACCCACTGGAGGAGACGGTATTTTTGGGCAACACACTCCGCATCCTCCCATTATATGTTTTATTCATCTGCTCTGAAGCTCTGAAATAAGCATGTTCCTGAGTGCCTCTTAACATCTTTGTGCCAGGTTTAATTCATGGCTGCTCACATTCACCCACATGCCTATCTATTCTCCTAATTCATCGCTTTTATCACACAAGCCTCTTGCATTAAAGTATTAGCAGCAGAGTCCACCCCAAAAAGCATTCTGACAATCTCCAGTCCTGGTTTCCTTTGCCTCTACACAAAGTCAAAGTCGAGTTTATTGTCATTTGCACAAATGCACGTATGCACAGGTGCAGTGAAAACTTACTTGCAGCAGCATCCCAGGCACATAGCATCATATTCCCAAGAAAAACAGAAACATACAATAAACACAATTTTTACAAGAAAGAACATAATTAGAACCAAAAAAAAGGCAAAGTCCATCTTCGTGAAAAATGACTCCAGCCTTTGCTTCTACTACATCGATAAAGCCCATATCCAGTGTGGCCTCTCTCCATTCCGAAGTGGCCGTCAACTTTGCTCTGTGCCACCTCACTGTGGCTACCACCACTTCAGAGACACCTGCAGAAAGTTCAGACTAATTCCCAGTTTAGTGCTCAGAAGGTTTCTATATTAAACAGAATCCATTTCTATTCTGCAAGAAGTCTGGGGGAGTTTTCTGTGTGCTGATGCCCAGCTAAGGTCATTAGAACACATCATTTGACATCTGGTTTCCGGTTGTGTGAGCTGGTACTGCAGAATTCAATTGATGCATTCCCTGCATAACAGCAGTACCCACATTTCCAATGCAGGTCATTAACATGCACAATACAGCCAGAGAGAGAACGATAGAACCATAGAACAATACAGCACCATACAGGGCCTTCGGTCCACCATGTTGTGCCGACCTTCAAAACACGCCAAAGACTATCTAACCCCTTCCTCCCACATATCCCTCTAATTTCAATTCCTCCATATGCTTATCTAACAATCTCTTGAACTTGTCCAATGTATCAGCCTACACCACCAGCCGAGGCAGCGCATTCCATGCACCAACCACTGTCTTGGTGAAAAACCTCCCTCTGATGTCTCCCTTGAACTTCCTACCCATTACCTTAAAACCATGTCCTCTTTTTTTGAGCATTGATGCCCTGGGAAAGAGGTGCTGGCTGCCCACTATATCTATTCCTCAATATTTTATATACCTCTATCATGTCTCCCCCTCATCCTCCTTCTTTCCAATGAGTAAAGCCCTAGCTCCTTTAGTCTTTCCTTATACTCCATACTCTCTAACCCAGGCAGCATCCTGGTAAATCTCCTCTGCATCCATATCCTTCCTATAATGAGGCGACCACAACTGGACACAGTAAGTGTGGTCTAACCAGTGTTTTGTAAAGCTGCATCATTATTTCGCGGCTCTTAAACTCTATCCCACGACTTGTTAAAGCCAACATCCAATAAGCTTTCTTAACTACCCTATCCACCTGTGAGGCAACTTTCAGTGATCTTAGGATATGAACCCACAGATACTTCAACTCACTACCCAGAATCCTGCCATTTAATGTGTACTCTGCCCTGGAGTCCGTCCTTCCAAAGTGTACCACCTCACACTTCTCTGGATTGAACTCCATCTGCCACTTCTCAGCCTAGATCTGCATCCTATCAATATCCCTCTGTAAACTTCGACAGCCCTCCACACAATCCACAACACCACCGATCTTTGTGTCATCTGCAAACTTGCTAACCCAGCCTTCCACCCCTTCATCTAAGTCATTAATAAATATCACAAAAAGTAGAGCTCCCACAACCGATCCCTGTGGGACACCACTGGTCACAACCCTCAAATCCGAATGCACTCCCTCCACCACAACTCTATGCTTTCTATAGGCAAGCCAATTCTGAATCCACACTGCCAAGCCTCCCTGGATCCCTTGGCCTCTGACCTTCTGAAGAAGCCGACAATGCGGAACCTGGTCAAACGCCTTACTAAAATCCATGTAGACCATATCCACTGCACAACACTCATCAATCTTCCTGGTCATCTCCTCAAAGAACTCTATCAGGCTTGTGAGGCAAGATCATCCCTTTACAAAGTCATGCTGGCTGCCCCTAATCAGTTCATGATTCTCTAAATGTTCAGAGATCCTATCTCTTAGAATCCTTTATAACAGCTTACCAATCACAGACGTGGGACTCACCGGTCTGTAATTCCCTGGACTATCCTTACTACCTTTTGTGAATAAGGGAACAACATTCGCCACACTCCAATCCTCCGGTACCATCCACGTGGACAACGAAGACTCAAAGATCCTAACCAACGGTTCAGCAATCTCCTCCCTCGCCTCACGAAGCAGCCTGGGGAATACTCCGTCAGCCCCGGGGACTTATCTGTCCTGATATTTTCTAACAGCTCCAACACATCCTCTCTCTTGATATCTACATACTCTAGAACATTACCCTCAACAACACTGTCCTCAGCATCATCAAGACCCCTCTCCTTGGTGAATACTGAAGAGAAGTATTCATTGAGAACCTCACATACTTCCACAGCTTCCAGGCACAGCTTCCCACCTTGTCTTTAATCGGACCCACCTTTACTCTATCCATCCTTCTGCTCTTCACGTACGAGTAAAAAGCCTTGGGATTCTCCTTAACCCTACTCGACAAAGCCTTTTAATGTTCTCTTCTCGCTCTCGTCAGCCCCTTCTTAAGTTCCTTCCTTGCTACTCTATTTTCCTCACGAGCCCCGTCTGATCCTTGCTGCTTACACCTTATGCATGCTGCCTTCTTCCTAACTAGTTGTTCCACGTCTCTCATCACCCACGGTTCCTTCACCCTGCCATTCCTTCTCTGCCTCACAGGGACAAATTTATCGCAAACATCCTGAAAAAGATCCCTGAACATCGACCACATCTCCATAGTACATTTCCCTTCAAAATGTCATCCCAAATTACACTCTCAAGTTCTCGCCTTATAGCCTCATAATTCGCCTTTCCCTCATTAAATTATCTTCCCGTCCTCTTCGCTCCTATCCCTGTCCATGACAATTCTAAAGGTTATGGAGCAATGGTCACTGTCCCCCAAATGCTCACCCACCAATAGATCTGTGACCTGTCCTGGTCCATTACCTAAAACTAGATCTAATATGCCATTCCCTGCAGTCAGTCTGTGACATACTGTGTTAGGAATCCGTCCTGGACACACTTAACAAACTCCGCCCCATCTAAACCTTTGGCACTAAGCAGGTGCCAATCAATATTTGGGAAGTTGAAGTCTCGCATCATAATAACCCTGTTATTTTCGCATCTTTCCAAAAGCTGCCTCCCAATCTGCTCCTTTATATCCTTACTGCTACCGGGGGCCCTATAGATTTTGGATAAGTGTCCTTAAACTGAAACATTGATTCGCGCTCTCCCTCTTTCTCTCTGCAAATATGCTGCCGGACCTGCTGAGTGTCCCCAGCATGTTCTATCTTCATTTCTAACATCTGCTCTTTTTAAAGTTGTCAATATACTTTAAATGCAACCCATTTTGTAGCAGATCGATTTGTGTAAACACGGAGTGTTAGCAGGAGGAGGACTGATGCACAAAGCTCCAGGGATCGGGTTCCATCCTGACCTGTGTGGATTATCCACGTTCTCCGTGTGACTGCGTGTGTGTGTACCCCATACACTTTGTTCCTGGCCATGTCCCAAAGACGTGCATAGATGAATTGACTGCAGGAAGTTAACCAGCATTGCAAAAATAATCGAGTGAGAGTGAATAGGTTGAATCAGAGCAACATAAACCTCTTTGAAGTGCACGTGAATGAATGGGATGTGGATGTGGGACCAGTGATCAGTAGGTTTTCAGATGACACGAAGATTGTTGGAGTCCTTGATGATGTGGAAAGTTGTCGGACTTCAGAGACACGCACACAAAGTGCTGGAGGAACTCAGCAGGTCAGACAGCATCTATGGAGATAAATGAACAATAAGCCGACTTCTGCCCTCTTCATTTGCAGTCCTGATGAAGGGTCTCGACCCAAAACGTCGACACGTTTATTTTTCTCCATCAATGCTGCCTGACCTGCTGAGTCCCTCCAGCATCCTGTGTGTGTTGCTCCAGGTTCCAGCATCTGAAGAATCTCTTGTGTCTCCAGAATACAGGGAGATGGTAAAATTGGTTGAGAAATGGCAGATGGAGTTTAATCCAGAGAAATTTGATATGAAGGTTTGGGGTATTAGTGAGGCTAATACATAGACCATGAATGATGAGGTCTGAGGGAAAACTGAGAAACAGAGGGAGAATGATCTTTGGAGGCGGCAAGTCAGCTAGTTAGGAAGCCATATGTGATACTGAACTTTATTAGTCAGGCCACTGAATACAGAACTTTATGAAACCTTGGTCAAAGTCTTGTCAGCAGTTCTGGTCACCACACTATAGGAAAAATGTGAAGTTGCTGCAGAGGCAATTCACCAGAATGTCACCTGGGATGGAGTGTTTCAGTTATGAGGGTAGTATGGAGATGCTCGGTCTGTTCTCATTGCAGCAGAGGGAGGTTAAGAAGGGATATAATCAAGGTATATAAATGATAAGGTGGACTTGACAAGGTGGACTGCAGGAAACCTTCCCATACATGTTGGATAAGGAGAATATATTTAGAGGGCATGTGACATGGAGTGAATAGAGGGATATCTTCTTACCAGACATAATTCAGAAATCAGGATTGAATCCAGTTAGCTGGAGCTGTGAGGTAGGAGCTCTACTGTCCAAGGTGGAAATGAGATTCACTGATCTAATACCTGGGATGAGAGGATTGTCCTTTTAAAAGAGGCCAAACTGTTTGATTCTGTATTCCTTTCAGTTTTCGAAGCAAGAGGTAACATTACTCAAACATGTGAGGCCCTAACAGGAATTGATAGGGTAGATGTTGAGATGTTCTCACCCATGGACAGCCTCAAACATTGGACATAGTTACAAAAAAGGGACATGATATTTAAAACTGTTTGTAGAAATTTCTTCTCAGATGGTAGTGAATCTCCAGTATTTGTTGTCCACCAGGGTGGCAGAGGCCAGATCATTAGATATAGTTCAAGTGGAGATAGCTACACGTTAGGAAGATTGAGCAATTGGATTTATGGGGAACCAGAACAGAAGTTTTGTGGACAGCATAAATTATCTATGATCAGCTTCAGGGGACTGGTCTGCTCCCTTATGCCTTGTGATCTGGTACTGTCCGTGATAGTGTGAAACTGGAGTTAGGTTGTGGGATGGAATTCTCACCCTTAAGGGCAGTCACAGAACCAAAGGTCCTTCACAAATCCCCCTGAGGGGAATGGATGGAATGATGAGGGGTTCGTGCTGGTGGGACGGGGATAGTGATGGAGAGATAATGAAGACTATTGAAAGGGCCAGCCCTATTAATTCTGTCTATGATAATCTACTCTGCCCAAACTATCTCAGGTCCCCCTTTTTGCCCTTCTGATTTCCTTAAGTACACTCCTGTATCCCTTGTACTCTGGATGCCCTGTACCAGGCCCATGACACCTCCTTTTTCCCGAACTGAGTCTCAATATCCTTCGTCATCCAGTGTTTAATCAGAAATGAAACTCCTCCTCCTGTCTTTCCTCCACCTCTATCCTGCCTATAGCACCTGTACCCTGGAACATTTACCTGTCAGTCATGTGCTCCCTCAGCCATGTTTCTGTTATGGCTGTAATATCCCCAGTTCCGCATACTATCCATGTCCTTAGTTAATTCTGCTTCACCTGTCAGATCGTTTTGCATTGAAATAAATACAGTTTAATCCAACAGTCTTTCCTTGCTCCTGCCATGTTGCTGCCCATCTTGTCTAATGAACTTAATATCATTGTATTCTGCATGAACTTCCTACATCCCATCTGCCTCAAAGCTGAGATGGAAACCACCCAATTAGCAATCCAGGTTAAAAGCTCCCTCGTAGAACTAACAAATCTGCCTGCCAGGATATTGGTCCCACTCCATTCAGTGCAATCTGTCTCTCTTGTACAGGTCACCTCTTCCCCAGAAGATCTCCCAGTGGTCCAAAAATATGAATCCCTGCCCCATGTAACAACTGGACACGCATACATTCATCTGCAATATGCTCCTATTCTTACCCTCACAAGCACGTGACATAGGTAGTAATCAGAGGTTAGTCTCCTCGAGGTCCTGCTTTTTAACCTCTTTGCTAACTCCCTATATTCACTCTACAGGACCTCATCCCTTCTTCAAACCATATCATTTATGCCAATGTGCACAAATATTTCTGGGGTGCTCACTCTCCCCTTGAGAATGTTTTGCAATCACTCGGAGACATCCTGGACCCTGACACCAAGGCAGCAACCATCCTGGAGTCTCTTTTGTGGCCACAGGATGTCCTGTCTGCCCCTGTACTGTAAAGATTGAGTCTCCAATCACTATAGTTTTATTTTCCTTCGCCCTTCCCTGCTGAGCCTCAGAGGCAGCCCGGCCGTCACAACCCTGGCTGCCGATGCCTCCTCCTGATCAGTCAGCCTCTTCCTCACCCCCAAAACAGTATCCAAAACAGCACACTTGTGTTCAAGTGAAATGGTCACATGGAAACACTGTACTGTTTGCCTTCCCCCTCGGCCTTTCCTGGCGTGGGGTTCAGTGCCGTCCATCTCTGGTGCACGGCAGTGACATGGACGTGCTGAGAAAAGTGTGACAGAAGGACGGTGAGGGCATCGCAATGACTCAGGGAGTGGTTCAATTGGAGACTGATGACACATTGACAACGCAGAATATGTTAGTCTGATATCAGTCAGTTCTGACAAAGGGTCTCCAAGCTGAACTGTTAACTGCTGCTCTTCCCACAGATGCCGGCGGACCTGATGTGTATTCCCAACATTTTCACTTTTAGGTTTCGACTGGCAGCATCTGAAGTTTTGTTTAGATATTCAGTCATTCTCTGGAGTTTCATTCCCTCCAACCAGCCGGTCAATTGTTTCGTCTCCTGCACCCACCACGTGTCTCTATTTATTACAGAGCCAGCATCTGCATCAACTCAGCAACCCATGGAAACAACACCACCAGAACCCATAGGGAGTTTGTGCATGCTCCCGGTACCAGATACAAGCTCAGTTATCAATCATAGGAATGCTAAAATGATCCTTTCTCCAAAATTTATATTTACGAGATTCAACCAGAATCAAAGAATATATGTGAGTGAATGGAGGGTAGTTAGGTGGGAGGGTCCAGGAGGGGTCTGTAGGTTATGATGGCAGAACAGAACAGGCAGGTTACAATGAAACTGGGACTGGGTGAAGGGTCTGGGGGCAGTGGAGCAGCTCTGGAGGTTCTGAGAGGAGAGGGCAGTGTGGGAACTTCTGAGAGAAGAGCGGACCAGGAGGGTCCGAGGGGATGGGACGGTGCCAGGAGGGTCCGAGGGGAGAGGCGTGAGTGACGACAGAAGGTTGTCGGATGAGCTGGAACAAGGGAAGTGATGTGGATGGACCAAGGTGCGGATGAGTGAGTGAGTTTCTCCCTGAAAGTCGCTGTACAGGTTGACTTGGATGTAAAGACAGCGAATAGCGTGCTAGTCTTTATTGGTCGAGGCACTGTGTTCAAGGGTCAGGAAGTTATGTTGCAGCTTTACAAAATTCTGACCAGGCACATCTGGAGTCTTGCATTCAGTGCTGGTCACTCCATTACAGGAAGGACGTGGAGGCTTTAGAGAGGGTGCAGAAGAGGTTTACCAGGATGCTGCCTCAATTAGAGGGCACACGCTATAAGTAGAGGTTGGTCAACTTGAGTTGTACGGAAGTGCATGCATTTAAGGTGGGAGGGGGTAAGTAAAAGCATTTTTTACACAGTGGTGTCTGGATTCCACTGATAATGTCTGTGGTGGAGGCCAAATAACATAGAGGCATTTAACGGGCTCACAGATAAGCAGATGAATGTGCAGAGAAGGGAGGGATGTGGACATTGTGCCAGCAGAAGGAATTAGTTTAGTTAGGTGTTTAATTACCAGTTTCATTAATTCACCATAACATGGTGGGCCGAAGGGCCAGTTCCTGTAGTGTACTGTTCTATGTTCAATGACAGAGGGAAGTGGGGTCAGTACTGAGGACTGTGGGATGTTGTATCCAGAGGAATCAGACTGGACTGACTGAGGGATCGGGAGTGAACAGACTCAGCAGAGAGGGTTTCAGTCACCTCCGCGCACACTTGTTGGAAAGACCGAGGCGATTTGGGTGATATGTCGTAAGTGAGCGGAACGGACCATCCTTGGTGTGAGGGATGAATTGACTGCAGGAGGAGGATGTGGTTTGAGATGTCAGGGACGGAGGGAGGTGGGAGGGAATGCTATGTCCTTAGTGGTGGTTGTGGGCTGTATTTGCCTCCACGACCACCACTGGCAGCGCATTCCAGGCTCCACCACTCTGTGGGTTCCTGAAGAGACACAACATCGGAGTGTGTGATGGCAATTTGTTAGTATAAACAAAGGCTGATTTGGGCCATTCTCTGCAGTCTCTGATCAGAAGATGCAGCTGGTTTGTTCCCTCCATGTTTTTCTCCGCCCACCATGTGTTCCTACTTTATCATAGGTTCAGGGTCGGCACAAAGTCGTGAACAGAAGGGTACAGGACATGAAACCGCTGAGAATTTGGCCACAATTCCATCACCAGCTAAAAGCTCAAGTGTTAGATGTTGGGCTTGTTGAAACAGTCTCACTCAAATCTCTATCCTGGAACTTTAACTGGACTGAGGGGTGTGTGGTGGAGGGAGTGAGGGAAGTGGGTGGACTGACAGCGGGGAATGAATGTAAGTGTAGAAATGACAGGGGGGTGGAGGATTGTAGAGAGGGATTTGAATGATTCAGGAACGGGTGGAGATATTGTTTGAGAGGGATGGACACTGACGAGAGAGGGTAAAGGAGTGAGGCATGGACTGTATTCGATGATTGTGTCTTGTTTGCATTGTGAGGTTAGACACCAGTTGCATATGAGTACAATCCTGGACAGGTGTCTCCTGTTCTCTGAAGTCAAGTTGTATTCTGAGCAATTGCTCAATTGTTTTTAATCATTTGCATTTCCCCACCCACTATTTTTCCCATAGACCCAATCCTCCATTCCCTGATCTCCTACCCCAGCCTAATGACCTGTGTTAGTAGTTCCACTCCCCATGCCTCTGCTTGATTCCTGACCCAGAGGCTTCCACAGAGGATCAGCTCAAAAGATCATCAACTGAAGACCCCACCCAGGAATTATCCTCTGTCCCAGCAGGAGACACATCCTCAGGTACTAACATCTTGTGTCTGTTGGGTCATTGAACAACTCTGTAGCCTGGATCATCGGGCGAAGGGCACGCTGCTCCCCATGATTCACTTCTTAGATGTGTATATCAACGGTAGGTGAATTCTGGTCAATTCCTGCCCCACTGCCAATTTCAGAAGGGCTGGAGGTCTCTGGAAGATGTGGTGCACTTTTCTGGAATGACCTGCCTTGGACGGAGACTGGTCCAGGATACCACGTGGATATAGGTCAGAGACAGAGCAGGAGGACTGAGTCCTGGTGGTTGGTGGCCGAAGGAATGAAAGTGGCCTCTGAGTGGGATTGGAGTGACTGCAGGAAGGATATGTAAGTCTGTGCATAACATAGTGAGCAAAACACACAAAAATTCTGGAGGAACCTCGGGACCTTTCATCAGGACTGGAACGGAAGAGAGCAGAAGCCTGAATAAGAAGGTGGGGAGAAGGGGAGGAGAACACACAGATGCACAGATAGGTGAGTCCAGGTGGGAGGCGGAAGGTAGGATGGTGGGGGACGGGAAGATTTAAGAAGCTGAGAGGCGACAGGGAGAAGAGGTAAAGGGCTGAAGAAGAAGGAATCTGATCGGAGAGGGCAGTGGACCATGGAATAAAGGGAAGGAGTTGGGGAATAGATGGGCAGGTCATGAGGACGAGGAAAGGGGAAAGAAAAGGGGAGGGTGCCACAGGAATGAGGGAAGCGGGATAAAAAGGAGGGGAGAAGAGGGGGTGTCTACCGGAAGTTAGAGAAATCGATATTGAAGCCATTAGGTTGAAGGCTCCCGAGGCGAAATATGAAGCGTTGCTCCTTCAATCTACGTCTGGCCTCAACGTAGCAGTAGGGGGCTATGGATGGACATGGCTTTCTTTTTCAATCTTTTTATTAGTTTTCAAATTAATACAGATTGATATATAGCATCAATGTTTATACATGTAATACAGAGATCGGGAGAACAATCATGACATGGATAATCATAAAGAACAATAGAGTATATAAAAAAATTGTGTAGATCCAATGATCTTTTAGTGAATGAATATAATATTAAAGAAAGGAAAGAAAATATTTATTATACTAAATAGTAAAATAGAGGGCTATGGGTAAGCCGAGTGACTTCTCAGGTAGGGACATGTACGGCACAGCTTTGTGGGCCCAAGGGCCTGAATTGTGCTGTAATTGTTCTATGTTCTATTATAAAATATAAAAGAAAGAAAGAAATCCCCAAGACAATAAGAAAATTTATATACAGTATATCAAAGCAAACTAATCTAAGGAAAAAAATCAAAACAAAACAAACAGAGAGAAAAAAAATAAAAAAAAGACCGGACTGAAATTTCTCAGTAGAAACAGAGCAATATTATGTCGTCAACTCCGTTCCTCTAAGTTGACAGGTTATTAGAAGAGGATCTATATCATGTGAAAATATTGACTAAATGGACACCAAACTTACTCAAATTTAAGCGAAGGATCAACAGTACCACTCCTAATTTTTTCCAAGATTAAACATGATATAGTTTGAGACTATATATGTTTTTGCGCGGGCTTTTCCCTTACAGGATCCGCCGGGGGCCGTTGAAGCAGCGGGTCTCCAGCAGGTAGGGCTGATTATTTAAAACTGAGTGTTGTTGGTTAATTAGAGGGAGTGAGTACTTGGGATAGTCAACAGGGACAAATATAAAGAAGGGTATCTGAAGAGGAGCGGCCAGTGTATGAGTGGCTCAGGGTAGGAGTGGAGCTCTTGAGGCTTTGGCTCGAGAGGCTGAGGAAGAGCTTGCACCCAAAGAGGTAAGTACGGGTAGGTACCTTTATTTTAAATATTAAGAAGTAGGTAGTGATGGCAGCTGTTAGGGCAGTCGTGTGCTCCGTATGCAGTATCTGGGAAGTCAGGGACAGCGCACTTGTCCCTGATGATTACACCTGGAAAAGGTGCATCCAGCTGCAGCTCCTGGCAAACCGAGTTAGGGAGCTGGAGCTGGATGAACTTCAGATCATTCGAGAGGCAGAGGCAGGTATAGACTGGAGTTTCAGGGAGATAGTCACCCCTAAAAGTCAAGAGGCAGGTAGCTGTGTGACCGTCAGGTAAGGTAACGGGTACAGACAGAAAGAGCAGAGCACCCCTGTGCGCGTTCCCTACAACAATAAGTATACCGTTTTGGATACTGTTGGTGAGGACGACCTATTAGGGACAAGTTGTAGTGGTCACGTCTCTGGCACCGAGAGGGGATCCTCGGCTCAGAAAGGAAGGAGGGAAAAAAGGAGAGCATTGGTGATAGGGGATTCGATAGGCAGGGGGATAGATAGGAGGTTCTGTGGGAGAGATCGAGAATCCCGGATGATCTGTTGCCTCCCTGGTGCCAGGGTCCGCGATATCTCGTATCGAGTTCTCGATACTCTTAGGATGTCGTGGTCCATGTAGAGACCAATGACGTGGATAGGAAGGAGGAGGAGGTCCTGCAAAGTAAGTTTAGAGAATTAGGTGCAAAGTTAAAGGGTAGGACCTCCAGGGTTGCAATCTCAGGATTCCTACCCGTGCCACGAGCTAGTGAGGCTCGAAATAGGAGGGTGATGCAGCTAAATACGTGGCTAAGGAGATGGTGTAGGAAGAAGGTCTTCATGTTCTTCGACAATTGGGACTTGTTGCAGGGAACGTGGGACCTGTTCCGACCGGACGGTTTGCACCTGAACTGGAGGGGGACTAACATACTTGCGGGTAGGTTTGCTAGTGTTCCTCCTGGGGGTTTAAACTAGATTTACAGGGGCAGGGGAACGAGAGTGTTAGAGCAGATGGTGAGGTGGAGGAGGATAAAGGTTATGCGAGGACTGCAGGTATCGACAGAAACAAAAGGTATGTACGTGATAGAAATGTTCTCAGGTGCATCTATTTCAATGCAAGGAGTATTGTAGGTAAGGAAGATGAGCTTAGGACGTGTTGGCACGTGGGATTACGAAATTATTGCTATTAGTGCGACCTGGTTGCAGGAGGGGCAGGACTGGCAGCTTAATGTTCCGTTGTTTTAGACTTGATGGGGGGAGGGATTAAAGGGGTAAGAGTGGCGTTACTGGTCAGGGAAAAAATCATAGATGTGCGTAGACAGTACAGTCCGGAGGGCTCGTCTACAGAGGCCATATGGGTGGAGCTAAGGAACAGAAAAGGTGTGGCCACACTAATAGGGTTGTATTTATAGACCGCCCAATAGTCAGAGAGAATTGGAGGAACAAATCTGTCGTGAGATAGTAGACCGATGCAAGAAACAGAATGTTGTAATAGTAGGCGATTTGAACTTTCCACATATTGACTGGGACTCCCACACTGTGAAAGGGCTGGGTGGCTCAGAGTTTGTCAAATCTATTCAGGAAAGTTTTCTAAATCAATATATAGAGGTACCAACGATGGAGAATGCAATACTTGATCTTCTGTTGGGGAATCATACAGGTCAGGTGACAGAAGGATGTGTGGGTGAACATTTTGGGTCCAGTGACCATAATGTCATTGGTTTCAAGTCAGTTACGTATAAGGATAGGTCTGGCCCTCGAGTTGATGTTCTAAATTGGAGAAAGTCCAATTTGGTGTAAATGAGAAAGGATCTAGGTAGAGTGGATTGGGATAAGTTGTTTTCTGGCAAGGATGTGTTCAGTAAGTGGAAGGACTTCAAAGGCGAAACTTTGAGAGTGCAGAGTTTGCATGTTCCTTCCAAGATTAAAGGCAAGTTAACAAGCATAGGGAACCTTGGTTTTCAAAAGATATTGGTCCTCTGGTTAAGAAAAAGAGGGGTGTCTAGCAGGTATAGACAACTAGGAACAAATGAGGTACTTGAAGAGTATAGAACATGTAAGAAAATACTGAAAAAAAGGAAATCAGGAAGACAAAAATAAGACATGAGGCTGCTTTGGCAGATAATGTAAAGGTAAGCCCGAAGGGTTTCTACTAGTATATTAAGGGTAAAAGGATAGTCAGCACAGAATTGGTCCCCTAGAAGATCAGAGTGGTCGTCTATGTGTTGAGCCTCAGGAGATGGGGGAGATCTTAAGCAGTTTTTTTTTGAATCAGTATTTACTCAGGAAACTGGCATAGAGGATATGGTAAGAAGGGAAACAAGCAGTCGGGTCATGGAACATATAGAGATTAAAGAGGAGGGGGTGCTTGATGCCTTACAGCGAATAAAGGTAGATAAATCCCCCGCGACTGACAGGATATTTCCTTGGACCTTGAGAGAGACTGGTGTAGAAATTGCAGGGGCCCTGGCAGATATATTTAAAATGTCCTTAGCCACGGGTGCGGTGCCGGAGGACTGGAGGGTAGCTCATGTTGTTACATTGTTTAAAATAGGCTCTAAAAGTAAACCAGGTAATTATAGGCTGGTGAGCCTGACATCAGTAGTGGGTAAATGTTGGAAGGTGTTCTGAGAGATCGGATATACAAGTATTTGGTCAGCCAAGGCTGATTAAGGATAGTCAACATAGCTTTGTGCGTGGTAGATCGTGTTTAACGAATCTTGTAGAGTTTTTTGAGGAGGTTACCAAGAAAGTAGATGAAGGAAAGGCAGTGCATGTTGTCTACATGGACTTTAGTAAGGCCTTTGACAAGGTCCCACATGGGAGATTAGTTCATAAGGTTCAGTCACTAGGTATCCATGGAAAGGTTGTAAACCGGACTCGAAATTGGCTGTGTGGGAGAAGAAAGAGAGTGGTAGTGGATGATTGTTTCTCAGACAGGGATCTGTGCTGTGGCCATTGTTGTTTGTTGTCTATATCAACGATCTAGATGATAATGTGGTAAATTGGATCAGCAAGTTTGGAAGCGTAGTCGACAGCGAGGAAGGATTTCAAAGCTTGCAGAGGGATCTAAAAAAACCGGAAGAATGGGCCAAAAAATGGCAGATGGAATTTAATGCAGACAAGATGTGTTGCATTTTGGAAGGACAAATCAACGTAGGACATACCAGTAAATGTTAGGAAACTGGGGAGTGCTGAGGAACAAAAGGATATGGGAGTTTAGATACATGATTCCCTGAAAGTTGCGTTACAGGTAGACAGGGTTGTAAAGAAGGTTGTTGGCATCCTGGCATTCATAAATCAAAGTATTGAGTACAGGAGTTGAGATGTTATGGTGAGGTTGTATAAGACATTGTTGGGGACAAATTTGGAGTATTGTGTGCAGTTCTGGTCACCTAACTATAGGAAGGATAGCAGTAAGATTGAAAGAGTGCAGAGGAGATTTACTAGAATGTTGCCGGGTCTTCAGGAGTTGAGTTACAGGGAAAGACTGAACAGGTTAATAATTTATTCCTTGAAGCGTAGAAGAATGAGGGGAGATTTGATAGAGGTTTACAAAATTATGAAGGGCATATAGTTAATCCCTGTAGGCTTTTTCCAACTAGATTAGGAACGATAAATACGAGAGGACGTGGCTTTAGGGTGAAAGGGGAAAGGTTTAGGGGGAATATTAGGGGGAACGTCTTCACTCAAAGAGTGGTGGAAGGGGCTGCCATCTGATGTAGTAAATGCGCGCTCACTCTTAAGCTTTAAGAATAAATTGGATATAGATATGGACGGGAGAGTTCTGGAGGGCTATGGACTGGGTGCAGGGAAGTGGGACTAGCAGACTAACATATCGGCCCAGACCAGAAGGGTCGAATGGTCTGTTTTCTGTGCTGTATTGTTCTATGGTTCTATGGAGAGAACCATTGAAAAGTAGTAGGGGTTATTGGATCCTTCCATTTAAGCAAAATGGATCGTTTGGCCATTAAGGTAACAAAGGCAACCATACGGATAGCAGAGGCAGATAGATGGCCAGACTCCATCCTTGGTAATCCAAAAATTGCAGTGATAGGATGAGGTTACAAATCAATCTTCAATACATTTGAAATAATGTTAGAAATATCTTTCCAATATTTTTCCAAAAGAGGACAGGACCAAAACCTGTGTCGAAGAAGCCACATCCGACTTACATCTGTCACATATAGGATTTATATGTTGATAAAACGGGTTAGCTTATCTTTTGACATATGGGTCCTGTGAACTAACTCAAACGGTATCAAAGAATGTCTGGCACACATTGAAGATGTATTAACTAAATGAAGAATTTTCTTCCAAGTCTCTGTAAGTAAAGATGTCTGGAGTTCACTTTCCAATTCATTCTTAATTTTCCCCAGTGGTTCTGAACGAATTTCATGATTAGATCATTGATGATTGCTATCAAGCCCTTCTGACAACGATTAAAACCGAAGTGTTTTTCCGTAATTTCAGTTTGGTAAGGTGTCGGAAAAGAGGCTATGGTAGCTTTGTAAAAATTTCTGAACTGCAAATATCGAAAAAAGTGTGATCTAGGCAAATTGTATTTGTTAGACCATTGTTCAAAGGATGAAAAACAGTTATCAATGAATAAATCACGAAAACATACTATTCCCTTCGTTTTCCATCTGGAAAAAGCTGAGTCAACTCTGGATGGATGAAAGAAAAAAATAGATTGAATGGGACTTGATAGATTAAATATATTCAATCCAAACAAATTAATGAATTGAAACCATATTCGTATTGTATGTTTAACAATTAGGTTAATCATACGTTTACTTAATTTGGTAAGTGCAAAAGGGAGTGGAGCTCCTAAAATAGAAACTAATGAAAACTCAAGTACTGATTGGGACTCAAGTTGTACCCAATTGGGGCGTTGAATTACATTTGAATCTTGTATCCAAAAAATTAAATATCTAATATTGATGCCCAATAATATATTCTAAAGTTAGGCAAGGCCATACCACCATCCTTTTTTTTAGTTTTTGAAAATATTTCTTTCTTAACCTTGGGTTTTTATTCTGCCGAATATATGAAAGAATTTTTGAATCAATAGTGTCAAACGAAGATTTTGGAACAAAAATTGGAATCGCTTGAAATAAATATAAACATTTTGGTAAATTATTCATCTTAACGGCATTAATTCAGCCAACCAATGATAGAGACAATGGGGACCATTTAGTAAATAATTGTTTAACATGGTCAATTAAAGGTAGTTACCAATCTAAAAGGTAATTGGCTATAAATGGGGTTTGCAAATAAATGGTAAAAGTTCTTTCTTATTAAAATTTAATCTATAGCCAAAAAAACACTAAACTGATCTAATACTGATAGTACTGCGGGGATAGATTCCTCCGGATTAGAAATATAAAGTAACAGGTCATCTGTGTAAAGAGATATCTTACGAATCTTCTGTACACGAGTAATATCACATATATTTGAAAAATCCCGAAGTGCAATAGCCAAAGGTTCTAACGCAATATCAAATAATAAAGGGCTTACGGCGCTAGTACCGCGAAATAGCCTAAACAAAGGAGATTTGATTATTAGTAAGTATTGGAGCCATAGGTGCATAATAAATAATTTTAATCGCAGATATAAATTTAAACTAAAATTGCATTTTTGGAGTGTACTGAATGGATATTCCCATTCGACTCTGTCAAACACCTTTTCAGCATCTAGTGAAACAACACATTCTGGAATTTGGGATGAAGGGTATATGTAATATTCATTATCTCCTAATATTAAAATGTAGATAACGATTCTGAATGAATCCTGTCTGATCTTCAGAGATAATTTATGGAAGAACCTTTTCCAATCTAAGTGCCAATATTTTGGAAAATATTTGGTATCTACATTTAATAAGAAATAGATCTATAAGACGAACAATCAGTGAGATATTTATCCTTTTTGAGAATTAAAGGAATAGTTGCTTCAGAGAAAGATTGTGTGGTTTACCACCGATAGGGTATCTTTAAACATTTTGACTAACCAGGGAACAAAATATCATTAAAGGATTAAAATTCAGCTGTATATCCGTCAGGGCCGGGTGCTTTGCGAATTCATTGAAAATTACTTTCTTAATTTCTTACTCTGAAATGGGAGTATTCATGTAGAGCGCTCATTTAAAGATAATTGGGGAGTCTTCAAATCTCTTAAAAATCCTGTATTAATAGGATCCTCAGGGGATTCTGATTGGTATAAAGAAGAATAATTTCTTGAAAGTTGTTAATTTGAACTTGACCTATCGCGTAGGTCATCTGGTTTACTAATTTTATTAATCTGACGTTTAGATATAGTCTTTCAATTGTGACGAATAATTTACCAGATTTGTCACCATGTATATAAAATTGACTTTTGTTTTTAAGTAGTAGATTTTAAATTGAAGATGTTAATAATAAACTATGTTGTAGTTGAATTCTGTTCTTTTTTTAAAAAGCTCCAGATTGAGAGTAACATAATATGTTTTATGGATTTCTTTAATCTTGTCATGATATACGTATTTCGTTATTAGTTCGTTTTTTCAATCCAGCGGAATATGAAATAATTTGACCACGGATGTATACTTTAAAAGATTTCCATATTATGCCACTGGAGATTTCTTCAGTAAAATAGTTCAAAAGAAAAATGAAATCTGTTCCTTAATAAATTGGACGAAATCTAAGTCTTGAATAGCGAAGGGTTAAATCGCCATTGTCTGACATCAAAGGATACATATGGTAATTTAATTGATAATCTCAATGGTGCATGATCAGAAATGGCAATTCATCGTATTTGCAGTCCGTAGTAAGTGAACTAGTCTAGCATCAATGAAAAAAATAATCAATCCTCGAATAATTATGGTAGATATGAGAAAAGAATGAAATTCCTTATCATATGGGCAGAATCTCAAACAGCTGAGATTCCTGATTCAACTAAAAAATAATAAAGACAGCGGATTTGTTAGGAAGTGCAGGATTTGACGCAGATCTACCCATCTAAGTGTTTAGACAGCAGTAAAAATCTCCACCCATAATCACAGTGTGTTCATTAACTTGGGAAATAATGCAAACAAGTGTTTACAAAATTCAGGGTTATCTACATGGGGTGCATAAACATTGACCATAACAACTTTTTTATTTTGAAGTAGACCAGTAATTAATAAAAATCTACCATTTGGGTCTGATATTATCTCATGATGGGAAACGAAATTGAGGAGTTATAAAAATAGAAACTCCTTTCACCTTTGCTTGTGAATTTGAATGGAACTGTTGACCCCTCCAAAATCTGAAAAAAAACGTTCATCATCTTCCTTCCTGATATGAGTCTCTTGGCAACCTGATCTAAGCATTTAATCTGTGAAACACTTCAAAGATTTCTTGCGTTTAAGCAAATTGTTTTAGCTGTTAACATTCCATGAAATAAAATTAATAGTCTTATCCATTTTGACAGAATAAACAAAAGGTGTGTAAAGGGTTGGTACCTGTGACTCTTACCAACAGGAAGAAGTAACAAATTTCAAAGAGGAAGCGGATATGACGACTATTCAG
Organism: Pristis pectinata; assembly: GCF_009764475.1. Lineage (NCBI taxonomy): Eukaryota > Metazoa > Chordata > Chondrichthyes > Rhinopristiformes > Pristidae > Pristis > Pristis pectinata. The sequence goes on along the minus strand of NC_067421.1, from coordinate 2,049,610 downwards.
AAAAATTGTAGTTTAGCCCAGAAAAAAACTAAAAACAGCCCCACCCCCTTCCCCCAACAGCCCGAAAACTGGCCAATAGCCAGCCAGAAAGCTACCCTCTAATTGAATTAACCCCAGTTCTATTGGTGGCGGTAGTCCAAATTAACAAATATATAACCCTCATGTTTAGACTAAGAATTAACAAGATAACCCAAACAGAGATATCAAAATAACAACAAAATTTTTGGGATTAAAACAGAGCTAAAGCGCGTTAACAGTCAACATTTAAATAATACGGTTTAATAATTATTTCAGTAAGGAAGCAAACGATCAGTCATTTTGTTATTTTTTAATTATTATAAAAAAACATTAAAATATTAAAATAAGTAAAAGAGAGGTTTAAATCTAAAAATTGGATAATAAAGCGAGTAAATAGTAAATCAAAGGAAAAACACTGTATCTCTTCCGCATTTCTTAGCTTTTAAAATTACAAGATAGTTCAAAAGAAATGCTCGGCTTCTTGGATGGATTTAAACCATTACGAGATTTATCACGTGGTGTAATTCTCAATTTTGCTGGGAATAATAATGCAGGATGATAATTGCTTTGATAAGAGCCATAATTTGTTTGTAATTCAGCCTTTCTTTCATAATTCTGGGGCGTAATCTTCAACTATTCGAAACTTCCATTGTTTAAATTGAATCATTCCACGTCCACGAGCAGTACGAATCAAGATTTCCTTAACGCTGACATAATGAAATGTCAATATTACTGGCCGAGGTTTTTGATCCGGAGCAGGTTTGAATCTTAATGCTCTATGAGCTCTGTCGAGAATGGGGTCAGCAGAGAACATATCGGAACCGAACACATCGACCAAAAGTTCAGAAAAATTCTTAAATGTTTCCTCCTGCTGCGTCCTTCCAGGTCGATGATCCTCTGTTGTTGCTTTTCCAGGTTTTGCTTGGTCGTAGTTAAAGCTTTTTCAATGAATGAAGTTTGGCATCTCTCTCTTTACCAGCTTGGTCGAGTTCAGCAATTAGTTGCATTTGTTTGGCATTTTCTGGATAAGAGTATTTTGTTTTTCTTCAAAGTCCTCTAAAATGGACTTCAGTTCCGCAAAGGTCCGGTCAAATTTTCTATCCAGATTAGCAATAGCTTCCAAAGTAGGTTGGTCTCCATTACCTTTACCATAGCTGACGCTTTAGATCTGGTATTCATTTTAGCAGTTAAAAATCAAGATTAAACTTGCCAGTATTGTAAAGACTATAAATAATAGATAAATAATAGATTGAAAAGTACTTGGATCAAAGCCAAGTTATGACTTAGTCCATCGAGCACCACGACCAGACTCCCCACTCCTCCGTTCTATAATTGGATGTGTTTCACACTTGGGTATCTCTGGTGATGAACTGGCTCTAACCTTGCGGCTTTTGCTCTTGCCTTCACCTCACCAATGATGACTCTTCTTCAGAGATCATTCTTATGATTCCAATATAATTGTTAAATCTGATGCTCCCTGTTTATCGTTACGCTTTGTGATTCATTCCTGATCGTAGCCTCAATGCAACAGAACCGATGATGCCAACACCCTGACAATGAAGGTGGTGTCCCTAACCAAAGTTATTGATGAAAACATTCTGCGATTGCACTACCGCATTTAAAGTGCTTACTGCAAACAAAAATACAGCCCATCTCCAGCAGCACGTAAAATGCAAACATTTAAACCGCTGGAGCAATGTTATAGCAGCGTCTCCGTCTCCACTGCCAATGCAGAATTACTTAGATTAGAGCTGATGTATGGTCCATGGCAGTCAATGTACGTGGGGTGACTAGCAGTAATACTGAGACAGGATTGTCCCAGGACCACTGGAGTATCACTTTCAGGAACGGTGTCTGAGTAACATCACTTCCAATGTCGAGTTGGTGTCACCTCATTGATGTCAGAGCAGGAAGATCACGCTGGATTTGGGACCTCAGGGCCATCAACTCACAGAAGTGTCAGCTCAGTGTCACCACCAACTAAATACATGACATTAACTACGGCACATTTGCGTCTTTGGAGTTCCTGGTAGGATGATGCATCCATTTCCACAAATGGTATTTCTTTGGTGCCGATACTATTATAAATTATCGTACTCTGCTGGCACCGGCACGTATCGCTGGAAACACTGAACCCGACTGGTGCAGCGAATGCTGGGAAATGCCTTGAGACCGTGAGCAATCGGTAAATTCATCCTGCACCGACGGCTGACTGTCCACCCCTCCCTGCCGCTCAAAAGCAACTGCCAATCGCCTCTGTACGTGCATCGCTGAAATCTGTGAGCAAGAGAAAGTTGGTAAAATCTCTAAGTATTTCAGAGGTGGAGGAAATAGTCGATTTATCATGACAGATCAAGCATCACTTCAACATCTCTCTCTCTCCACCCACCCCCCCGCCACTCACCCCCACCCCACGCGCCTACCATTAATGTTTGGTGCTCAAGGAGTTAATGCAACTTTCTCCCTACCTCCTTCCCCCTCAACTCGTGCGGTCCTTTACCCCGGCCCCGGATTTCTGTGACCAAGAGAAACTCTTCAACTGCCCTTCTTACATCCAACCTCTACGCAATAGTGGCAATTGACAACAGACAATGAATCGACCAACCCCATGCCTTTGGGATATGGAAGGGAAACGGAACACCGAAGGAAACGCTCACGGCCACAGCGAGAACATGGAAGTCACACAGAGAAGCAGCCGAGATTCGGAATGAACTGGCGACTCAGGCTCTGGCCCGACGAACGGTACCGTTGGGATGTTATCTGCTTGCACATCCCTTGCCGTGTCGAGAATCTTCTGACGTTTCTTGATGTATTGTCGTTAATTTAATCCGATTCGATGCAACACACAACAAACCAGTGTAATACTTGACGGAAATATTTCCAGTTCGAAATCACTGTTGCGCCGTCCATGGCAATTTGTCCGAAAAGATTAGGGTTTAAACCCGAAGCCCGTCCGGAAAATCGACCAGTTCCCATGCAGGGAAACTTAAATGCTACATTTGATACTCATTCCACGTCTAATTCCTCGCAGCGACATCAGCTGATTCTGTCCATCTGCAGTGAACCGATTCCCCACCAACCTGAAACAGGTGGAAAGATTAAGAGGAAATAAACATATTATACAATGGTGTTAATAACAGGGGACTGGGGCTAATAGTTCATCAACTCTTACACACAAATTTCACCATAAACCCCATGGATCCGTTCATATTTTATTTATTTGAACATTGACACAAATACTCACGTGATCTGCTTCAAACTTTTGCGCTTCTCTATGAGCTTGCGGAAAGACTGGGCAGATTTGTCTGTGAAGGAGTTTGCTCCCAAGTCCAAAACCTTCAGTGAACGCATTTTTCTGAGAACCGAGGAGAGATACTCTGTGCATGAATCTGTCAGACCGTTACTGTACAGGCTGGGGATCAGAGAGAAAGAACAAGAACAAGATGAATTCCGCATGTTTTTAATCGAACTAAAACTAACATAGGTGATAGAGTCACAGATTCATAGAGTCATAGAGCCACTCAGTATTGAAAAGGCCATTCAGCCCATCAGGCCGACCTGTGCGCACCAATCCGCATTAATGCCATCTTCCAGACCGTAGCCTTCTTTGCCCAGGGAATTCAAGTGCTCGCTTATGCTGTTAGCGACTCTGCCTCTACCACTCGTTCTGGCACTGTATTACTAGCACTCATCACTCTCTGGTTGAGAAAGTTCGCTCTCAGCTCTCCGCTAAATCTCTACCTGTTTCCATAAATGTCTGCGCTCTGGTATAGGGCAAAGTGTCCTGCACTCTACTCCATCTCTCACTTCCATAATTCTATGCACCTCATTACTGACCCCCTCTGAACTTCTCCCGCTCCAGGGAAACAGACCGAGCCTCTCCAGTCTTTCATAACAACCCTTCATTCCAGGCAACATCCTGGCGATGACGCAAGTGACTGCAGATTCCGGAATATGGAGAAATTGCAAATAGCCAGAGGAATTCAGGGGGTCAGGCAGAATATGTGGAGGCAAAGCGATAGTCGGCAGGTACGGTGGTGTAGGGCAGGCACGGTACTATAGGGCAGGCACGGTAGAGTAGCGGTTAGAGTAACATATTACAGCGGGTTCAATTCCGGCCACTGTCTGTAAGAAGAATGTACGGTACGTTCTACCCGTGTCTGCGTGGGTTTCCGCCGGGTGCTCTGGTTTCCTCCCACATTCCCAAGACGTACGAGTTGGGAAGTTGTAGGTGTGTTATGTTGGGGCCGGAAGCGTGGCGACACTTGCGGGCTGCTCCGAGAACACACGACGCATAATGCCTTTCACTGTGTGTTTTATGTGCATGTGACAATAAAGATATCTTGTCTAAAATATAGCTTGTCGCGTACAGGCCCTGCATCAGGAGCAATATCCTATCAACTTCCTCTGCACCATCTCCAGCGCTCCCTCATTCTTCCCATAGCACGGTGATGAGAACTGCGCGCAGTACTCCAGCTGATGCCTTACCAGGATTTATACAGTTGGAGCTGAACTCCCCTGCTCTTGTAGTCAATGTCCCGACCAATGAAGGCCGGTGGCCCGTGGGCCAGTTTTAAACCCTGTTAAGAATGATGTTCACAGTCAGTTAAGAAATTAGGAACACAATCTGTCACTGTAATACTTACTCGAGTTCCTGTAATTTACATTGTGGGTTCCCCAGCACCTCAGACAAACGTTTCACCCCCGGATCTCCCAGCCTGTTGTCACCCAGTGACAGAAGCTTCATGTGAGCAGTTGGTGTTGAGGGCGGCGGCAAGATCCTCGCTGCATGAATCCTGTGAGAGCGACATCCCATAAACTGAGAACACAAGAGAGTAATATAAATGAAGACATTTCTGTATTTGAAAAGGAATATTTCTTTTCTTTTCAATGTCAAGTGTTTATCATGATATTATCTAGCTCTGATAATAGACTTTATAGTATTAATATTAATATTGATTTACTCTCGTGAATATATTTATTTCAAACACTTAATAATTGTAAAAATGATTTCTCGCAAGTCTGATGCTCACCGCAAGTTTCTGTATTTTACATTCCGATTTCCTCAGAAGCCGCAAACATCAGCTTCACTCCCGAATCTCCCAGAGTGTTGTAGCTCAGGGGCAAGATCCGTCAGTGACAGGTTTGTACCTATAGCGGAGGTGAGATTCTCTGTACCAGAAGCTGTGAGACGACTCTGCGTATCCTGGAGTTCAAACAAAAGGAACGTAACTCGATAAAAAAATTGCTATATATTATTCGCACTTAGGTCAACATCAGGCATCCTACTGTGACAACATTTTTTTCTCCGTGTAGTACTTACCGTGGGTCCTGTATTTTACAAAGTCCCGGTTTCTCAGAGCATCAGACAGCAGTTTCACTCCTGAATCTTCCAATTTATTGTTTATCCAGTTCAGTTGCGTCAGTGAGCGGTTTGTACCTAGAGCGGAGGACAAGATCCTTGGCGCCACAGGCTGTGAAACTGATTGTTTTTCAGCCTGTCAACAGGTGGAATGATGGAGGGAGAGAGAGAGAGAAAGAGAGAGGGAGAGAGCAAGAGAGAGAAAGAGAGAGAAGAGAGAGAGAGAGAAAATCAGTCCACCGATCAATATTGCTGTGTCTCTGATAATAACGGTAACGTCGTATACCAGAGATTATAAGCCCTGTCTCTCACTGACTAGTACTTACCCCAGTTTCTGTATTTTACATTCCGATTTACTCAGAGCCACTGATAGCCTTTTTACACCTGCATCTCCCTGTCTATTATCCTTCATATCGAGCTCCGTCAGTGAACTATTGGCAGTAAGAGCAGAGGCGAGGTCTTGAATCCGAGTCGCTGTGAGACCGTTTATTGCCCAGTCTGGAGTTCGGAATCAAAGAAAGATGTAGACTGAGATTTCTGAAGAAAGAATTCAGTACAGACTGCCGGATTTCACCAGTAATTATGTTATCCATTCGTAATTACATTGCGTTTAATCATAAAATGATACCCGTTACAATATATATGTGACAAAGTAATCTCACACACCTCATGCTCTGGTGCTTACCGCAGTTTCTGTATTTTACACTCCGGGTTCCTCAGAGCCGCAAACATCGGTTTCATTCCTAAATCGCCCAATTCATTGTTTGCCAATCTAAAGGAGAACAGACAGCTGTGAGACCCAAACTACTCAGACCCATGGCCTGACAAAATTTCTCTCATTACTTCACTGGACACTGCAAACCAGTGAAGAAAACCGTCACCAGATTATCCTGTCATTGACAATACATCCAAAATGTTCAAGCCCATTTGTATTCAACGTCTATCATTCGTCACCGTATCCATAATTGTCTCTGTGTCCAGTCTTGTTTTCTGAATTATGTTTTTTCTCGAACTTCAGTTCATATCTGAGAAACCTGCTTCATTTATAATGTAAATTAAATCCCATATTTCATTAGGGAAGGGCTATATTCAATAAGTGAATGTCAACAAGATACACCACGTGTAAATTTTTGGATATATCTCGGAACGGCACTAACTGCAGCTCTAAAATCCCTCCAGGGATTTTCGCAGGCAAGTGGAATTTACTCTGCAGACTTATACATTCTCAATCTCCCTTTGCTCTTCGTTTTTAGCGGTCAACATTTATTTCAAATTCAACCATTTTTGAGGGACTTTTGGAGAGTCTGTCTCCAAGCAGAGCAGTGCACAGGGAGCTGGTAACGCAAACATCGGGTTCAGCAGATAAGGTGAGGTGTGAGCGTGGCCACAAAATTGGTCGGTGTATGACTCTGGTGTCAGGATAATCACTGCAGCCCGGTATAATTCAACCATTGGCTGGCTGCTGGTTCCCATATATCACTGACTGGACAACGAAGATTGTGAGTGTAGGGCCTGAATACACGACCGCCTGACCTAGAGAGTCAGAAGGTGCCAGATGGGTAAAGGGAGGTGGGCGGATTGAAAAGTGAGTAGGCTGTGCCATTACTGCGGTAAGATAACGGCCAATCTCTTGCGGGTAAAACTCACGTCGCCCATAAATAGCACAGTGCCAGGAGCCCTGCTGTTTCCCACTCAATCGGGATGTGTCTGCTCCCTGTCCAACGCGCAGACAGAGTCGGTGTCCCTTTCCCGGTGGGATGCTATTGGTATGTGCTAATCATTATTCAGTGACCCATCTCAGACGTATAATCATGGGTAAATCAACGAAACACTGACATAATGTCTGTTATACTTGGTTGAAAATAGTTCTCACCAGTTTAACCTCCAAACCTTAATCGTTACTAAGTTGAACAGTTCAGAAGTTAAGAATTACCCCAATTCCTGGCATTTGTGCAGCACGCGATCCAGCCGCACGAGTCCTTCAGAATGAATGTAACAGAGATCCAGGTCGAGGTGTTGTATTGCACCACAAGGCCGAATGGCATGTGTAAGGACCGCGCAGTCAACCGGAGTCAGCCGCAATCCTCTCAAAGAAAGTGTTTCCACAGCTTCTACAGTGGACTTAGCCAGTACATTATTCTGAGACTCAAACAGGTAGTGCAGTGCGTTCAGGAGGTTCGTTCTCCCAGCTTCACTCTCTGTGTTTTCAGTCTGACGTTTGACTTCTTCCTTCACCCAGTCAATCACTCGGCAGGTTGTTTGATGGAGAAATGGACCCAAAAACTCCTCCAGCCCCCGAGCTGACCCTGGGGAGGAGAGACCAGCAACAAAACGGATAAATACCTCGAATCGTCCATCTTGCTCTCTGTGCGCTTCAGCCAGCAGTTTCAGGATATCCCCAGGATCTGGAGTCAGGAATTGTGCGAGCACTGCTACAAACTCTTGGATGGTGAGATGTGGGAATATGTACACCGCCCTTCGGGCACAATCCTCTCTCTCCAAAAGTTCCAGCAGGAACCCAGACAGGAACTGGGAAGGCTGAAGATTGTACTTGATCAAATCTCCATCTGTAAACACGATCTTCTTCTCGGACACTCCTGTGTAGGTCATCTGACCAACCCTCAGTAACACATCACGAGGGCTTTCAATCTCACGGCCGTGGTTTTTCAGGATGTTGTAAATATAGTAGGAATATAGTTGGGTGATGGTCTTGGGAACTCCTTGTGGGCCCCTTTCTTTTTGTGTGAAGAAGGGGCCCAGTGCCAAGCCGAGGATCCAGCAGTAGGACGGGTTGTAGCTCATGGTGTACAGGATCTCGTTCTCCTCCACATGTTTGCAAACAGCTGCTGCCACCGCCTGATCTTCAAAATACCGGTTGAAATATTCCTTCTATTCCTCACCAACAAATCCCAGGATTTCAGCCCAGACACTGATCTCCGTCTTATCCAATAAATGTAACGCCGTGGGGCGGGTGGTCACCAGCACTGAACACCCTGGGAGTAGCTTGTGCTGGATTAAAAGGTACACAATGTCAGACACTTCACACCTGCTTTCGGCATCTGGGCACATGCACTGAGGGTCTGTGTCTCTCCGACTGTCGGTAAAATCGATTCTGTCCTTGAATTCATCCAAACTATCGAATATAAATAGCAATCCCTCTGGGTTCTTCCAGACCTCTCCCAGAATATTCCCAAAGTAGGGTTACTGATGCAGAATCAGTTCCCTCAGGTTTATTCTACAGTTAATGGAGTTTAAGTGTCGGAATGTGAAGCTGAAGACAAACTGGAAGTGTTGGTATATTTTCCCCGTGGCCCAGTCATGAACAATCTTCTGCACCATTGTTGTTTCCCGATCCCCGGGATTCCGGCCACTGCTGCCGAACTCCCAGGTTTGACTCTGTTCACTGATGCCGAACTGCTCGAGTCAATTCCAACGAATCTCTTTAATTTCTGCCAATAAGTCATGTTGTGGCAAAAACTGCTGTGGAACAATTGATCAGTCCGGATTTTTTCCAGCTCTGTCCGGAGATGTTTCTCTCTACCTTCTCTATGGTATCGGCCTCTTGCCAGCAGCTCATGTTGCAGAAGTCTACAATCTCGAACAATGGATATGACCGTGAGCTCAGCGTATCGATCAGCCAGTTGGAAATCCTTAACCTTCTCCCTCATGAAGATCGTGTTTGCTCTCAGTGTTTCAGTTTGTGCCCGCAAAGTCTCCTTGTGTTTCCTCTGAAGATCTTTATTTGAGACATACAGAGAATGATGTTGAGAATCACGATGTTAATTCTCATGATACAATCACAACAGCAACATCCGGTAATATTCCTTGCTAGAACTAAGTCACTGTCTGAATAAATAGGGAAATTGAATACTGAAATCAACTCAGAGATATTGCACTTGAAAAATGAACATATGCCTCAGAAACATCTTTGATAATTTCAAGTCAAAGTAACTGCAGACTTGACGGAAAGTCAATTTACCCCTCTGATCCGGTCATCACTCAGTCCAGATCTGTCCCTGGTGAAGAAGTAGAATAATGGACTGATTAGGGACAGCCAGCATGGATTTGTGAAGGGAAGATCTTGCCTCACAAGCCTGATTGAGGAGGTGATGAGGAAGATTGATGAGGGTAGTGCGGTGGATGTGGTCTATATGGATTTTAGTAAGGCGTTTGATAAGGTACCTCATGGTAGGCTTCTTCAGAAGGTCGGATGCCAAGCGATCCAGGAAAGCTTGGCTGTGAAGATTAAGAATTGGCTTGCCTGTAGAAAGCAGGGGGTTGAGGTGGAAGGAGTGCCCTCGGATTGGAGGGCAGTGACTAGTGGTGTGCCGCAGGGATCGGTTCTGGGACCTCTACTTTTTTGTGATATTTATAGATGACATAGATGATGGGGTGGAAGGTTGGGTTAGTAAGGATTGCGGACGACACTAAGATCGGTGGTGTTGTGGATAGTGTGGAAGGCTGTCAGAGCTTACAGAGGGATATTGATAGGATGCAGAGCTGGGCTGACAACTGGCAAATGGAGTTCAATCCGGAGAAGTGTGAGGTGGTACACTTTGGAAGGACAAACACCTGGGTAGAGTACAGGGTAAATGGCAAGGTACTTGTCAGCGTAGAGGAGCAGAGGGATCTGGCTCATATTCACAGTTCACTGAAAGTTGCCTCACAGGTCGATAGAACAGTTAAGAAGGCCTATGGGAAGTTAGCTTTCTTAAATCGTGGGATTGAGTTTAAGAGCCGTGAAGTGATGATGCAGCTTTACAACCCTCTAGTTAGACCACACTTAGAGTACTGTGTTCAGTTTTGGTCGCCGCATTATAGGAAGGATGTGGAGGAGTTGGAGATGGTGCAGAGGAGATTTACCAGGATGCTGCCTGGATTAGAGAGTATGGAATATGAGGAGAGGCTTAAGGTGCTAGGGCTTTATTCACTGGAAAGGAGAAGGATGAGAGGAGACATGATAAGAGGTATATAAAATATTGAGAGGAATAGATACAGCCAGCCCCTCCTTACCAAGGCACCAATGCTCAAGACGAGAGGGCATGGCTTTAAGGTTATGGGTGGGAGGTTCAGGGGAGATATCAGGGGGAGGTTTTTCACCCAGAGAGAGGTTGGTGCATGGAATTCACTACCTGGGGTGGTGGTGGAGGCAGATACATTGGACAGGTTCAAGAGTTTGTTGGATAGGCACATGGAGGAATGTGAGATAGAGGGATATGCGGGAGGAAAGGGTTAGATAGTGTGAGGGTGGTTTGATGGACGGCACAACATGGTGGGCCGAAGGGCCTGTTTTGTGTTGTATGGTTCTATGGTTCTATTGTTGTATTTGGTCTGCACCGGTGATTGAATATATCTGTGCTGCTCATGATCAGTGCTTTGGATATCATTGGGGAGAGAAAATTGTGGTTCGTCAGTTTCTCCCTGATATTAAATCAGGCTTATATGGTTTCTTGGGTATTGCAAGTAAATGTTGAGGGGAGTTTGTGAGTGATTGTGTTCCATTAGGTCACTCAGTTGACATTAAATTAAAGTTTATTACCTGGAATATCACGGGACAGTGGTCTCAGGGTAATTTGTCTCCCTTCTCGCCCTCCGGCAGTTCAGTCGATCTAATCATAACTTGCATACCTGATGAACACCCGTAGCATTTTTTTCATATGACTCCCATATCAATTACCCTATTTGCAAATCGTACCCATTTAATTATTTTATTCACCACGATGTTCCATGTTCCTTTGTCAATCCATTTAAATGTGTAACTTTCATTACTGAGCTCTAGCCATTGAGAATATTTTTTAATCATGGCATGGCATTCTATGGCATGCTGGCCTTTATTTGTCGAGGCACTGAGTACAAGTGTCGGGAATTTATATTACATCTTTACAGATCTCTGGTTAGGCCGCATCTGAGGTTTTTCATAAATTCTAGTCTCCCCATTACGGGAAGGATTTGGAGGCTGGTGAGAATGCAGAAGATGTTTATCAGGATGCTGCCTGGATTCGAGGGCAGGTGCCATAAGGAGGTTGAACAACCTTGGGCTGTTTTATCCTGAGCGGCCAGGGCTGAGGGTAGACCTAATAAAAGTTTATAAGATGATAGAGCACCCGGTAGACACCCGGTATCTTTGCCCCAGGGTCGAAATGTCTAATGCAAGAGGGCGTGCATTTAAGGAGAGAGGGAATAAGAAGATGTGCGGGACAAGTTTTTCGCAAAGAGGGTGGTGAATGCCTGGAATGTGCTGCCAGGCGTGGTAGTGCAGGCAAATAAAAGGCTATTATACAGGCAGATTAATGTGAAAAGAAGGCGGAGGGGTGGGCTGGTGGGAGGATATGGATATTGTGTAGGCAGAAGGGATTCATTTAGTTAGGAGTTTAATGACTAATTTAACTTGCTCGGCACAACACCGTGCGTCAAAGGGCTTGTTCCTGTGCTGTTCTGTTCTACGTTGTGTTCATTCCTTTGGCCACGCTGAACCAGTCATAGCCTTGCCCACCTCCATCGATCACATCTCCACGGCCTTCTGTGACCTGAGGAAGCTTCAGCCCTAAAACAGTATTAGAAATCTCCACAGTCCTCAGTCTTCAGAAACCCATTACTTCTCTGAAAACCCGGTCCCAAAACTTTGATATGTTATGACAAGTGGAACTGGAGTTCGGCCAAGATTGTGCTGGAGACAACCTAACGGTTGGAGCTGCCAGTGTGAGAGTGGCCTTGCTGAAGCCGTAAGTGCGGCGTTTGTGGTCAAAAGGCTGAGGTTGTGGCTGTTAGATTTCGGCGAAGAGGCTGAGTAAGCATAAGCAAGGTCTTTCAATTTTTGGCTTCAGATTTAGTGCAATTAGGACGGCAAATGTGGCTGTGTTATGCTCCTGCTGCCGCACGGAGATCAGTGTTCCCAATGCTTACACCCGTGGGAAGTGCTCCCAGCTGCAGCTTCTGGCTGAGAACGTCAAGGATATCGCCGGAGATGGACGCACTCAAGATCATCCAGGATGCTGACAGCATCATAGACAAGAGTTTTAGTCAGGTGACCACCAAGAAAGGTAGAGGAGGTAGGCAGAGAATGCAATGTGGCCAATTCCCCTCGAAAACACGTGCGCTGTTTGGACACTGTCCAGGATAAAGAAGCAACAGCAGGAGGTTGATAAAGCTTCCTGGCCTGATCGGCTGTATTGAAGAACACTGTGGGAGGCTACAGAAGAAATTGAGGGAGCCGTGGCCGAGATATATGCATCATCGTTAGCCACAGGTGAGGTGCAAGATGACTGGAGGGTGGTCAATATTGTGACTTAACTTAACAAGGGATACAAAGAAAAAAACTGAGAGTAAACCTGACACCTATAGCAGGTTAGTTACTGCAGCGGTTTCTAAGGGATGCGATACAGTATACTTGCACCTGGAAAGACATGCGTTGAAAAGGGATAGTCAGCACGGATTGGTGCTTGTGAGGCCCGGCCTCACAAATTTAATTGATCTTTTTAACGAGGTAACCAATACGTTTGATGAGGGCCGGACGGCTTATTAGTCTACGTTGACGACAGCAATACCTTTGATAAGGTCCCGCATTATAGGCTTCTAAGGAAAGTTAGAGCGCATGTAACACAGGGAGAGCCAACTAACTGGATGAATAACTGTCTTGATTGTGCGAAGTAGAGCGTGATGTTGGAAGGTTGATTTTAGTGGTGTGCCTCTGGGGTTGATGCTGAGCCCTTTGTTATTTATCATCGATATCAACGATTGGGATGAAAATCTACAAGGCGTGGTTAGTAAGTTTGCAGATGTCGCCAAAATAGGTGGCGTAGTTGACAGTGAAGTTGACTGTGAAGAATTACAAGTGGATCTTGATCAGCTGGACAAGTAGACCAAGGAATGGCAAATAAAGTTTAATTCAGATAAGTGCGAGGTGTTGAATTCTGTGAAGACAAATTAGGGAATGACTTTCCTGGGGAGTGTTGCGGAATAGAGGGACCTATCAGTACAAGAACAGCTTGCCTGAACGTGGTGTCACAGGAAAACAAGGAGGACAAGGGGGTGAAAACTTATTTTGGCACACTGGTTTAGAAGTTGTAATGTTATGTCCCAATTGCATAAGACGTTGATGAGGCCGTATTTGGAGTGTCGTGTTCAATTTTGGTCAACCATAGATGGCATTAAGTTGGACAGGGTGCAGAAAAATTCTACAAGGATGTTTCCAGGACTCAAGCATCTGAGTTATAGAGAGACTTGTATTCATTAGAGCGCTGGAGAATCTTATAGAGGTGCATTAAACCATGAGGGGCACAGGTCGGATGAATACACAGAGTCATTTCCCAGGCTTGGGGAATGGAGAACTATCGGCATAAGTTTGTGAGAGGGAAATGATTTAACAGGAAACTTGAAGGGAAACCTCTTTTCACCAGAGGATGGTTCGCATATGGAATGAGTAGCCGGGGGAAGTGGTTGAGGCAGGTACATTTACGAAATTTAAAAGGCACTTCATCAGGTGCATGGATTGAAAACGTTAGGGGGATTTGGGCCAAACGTGAGCCAACTAGCTTCGATGGGCGTCTTGGTAGGAATGGACCAGCTGGACCGAAGTGCATGTTTCCGTGTAATTTGACTCTACCCCCCGGAATCCCTCTCCAGGAACCTTTTTATCTGTGGTGGATACGGACGGTTAATCTCTCTATACCTTCCCAAAGTATCCGAGAACCGACAAAGCCGGCGAAGCTGGGGGTTAGCCTTTGTCTGTTGTGAAAGCCGGAATGGATTTCCATAAAATGCGTATTTTTTTCTGACGCTCACGGGTATGTGTAAACTGTTGCATTGAATTAAGTAACTAAAACTGAAATTGTACCTTCTTGAAGTAAGATAATTAAAATCTACAGAATCACAAATAAAGAATCAGAAATATGAAACTAAACCTAACACATGTATGTAACAAACTTGTCATCTCCTCCTGCATAGACCTGGAACGCACTTTGAAACTAATGGAATCAGAGGTCCTGTGCCGGATCAGACATCTCACGTGGACTGATGCGATTCCACAGTAACTGAGCAGGGTAAATCTCAGCACGACTTGGCTTCGCTGTTCGTTTCCGCGATGCAAGGCTATCTGGGCTGGAGTTTACGATTCCAATTGGAACCGTCGGCATTCAGTTGCTGATGTTTTGGTAATTTTCGGTATTTTCTCCGGACGTAGAGGAACATGGAGCTCCAGTGATTGCTGACCAACACCTGGGTCCAGATCAGTCACTGCCGACGGTCACTGGATTACCCGGAGAGGAATCTGGTCTAAAAGTCGAGACACCACAGCACTGGACACGACAGAGCAACCATATAAACAAAGTGGCTATAAGAGGAGATCAGAGTCTAGGAATCCTGCAGCGAATAACTCACCTCCAAACCCCACAGCCTACCTATCATCTACGATTCACAAGTCAGAGTGTGATGAAATATTTACTGGATGAATGCAGATTCACCGACACCAAGAAGCTAGTCACCATGCAGGACATGGCAGTCTACTTGATGGGGAGTCCCTCAGCAACAAAGGCCTATCTCACAGATTCGATGACAGAATCTAAACAGATAGCTAAATACAGACATTCACATTCTCAGAGTGAAATAAAGACTTTGGATTTCCATTCCATCGCTTACCTTTCAGGTGAGTGGGCACACCAGATAAACCCCGCTCTTTGTCCATGTAGGCGAACTGGTCATCACCTGTTCAAATAGATTAATTTACATTAACTCAGTTGTGTAACATTGTGCAACCAGCATCCTTTACACTTGAAATGTAACACCAGTGTGTTGTTCACCGTACCACGGTCCCGTATTTCTTTCAATATTCTGCTCAGCTTCGGTAACCTGTGACGTTTTTCACGAAAGATTCCCACATCACCCTTCGGGCCCCGGAGCCCTTCTCCATCACCAGATCCAGGAGGAGTTTGGAAGAGCCCGCTCGGTTTTCTTCTCTGCGAGCTCAGTCACACTCTGCAATGAAAAATGGTGAATATTGAGGAGTGGAGGGAGGACAAGCAGCGAGCAGAGGAAAGATCCGGGACATGATCTGAGAGATACTGAGCGCAGAGTGGAGTCACTGGGCGGGTACTGACCAACCCCAACCCGAACCAGGACTGACACAGACCCTGGTCTAAATATTGGAGGGTCAGTGTCGGGATTCCCCAGGTTGCCTGCAGGTGAACTGCAGCATGCTCACTGTTCACTGATGGCACTATGAGGGGTCCAGTGTCAAACTACCACTGGGATCCGGCAGCGATGATTAGCCGGCAGTTTCCCGCGCATGTGAAGGAGTACAAGGCCAACTGTAGTAACACGGAAAGAGCTTGAGTGGGACTGTCAGCTGTCTCATGGGAATGTTAGGGTTAGGTCTAGTATTGTGGTTCTTTGCTACCATTCATTCTAGTGGCAATTGGAATGTGTCCCAGGAGCACAAGACCATGAAACGCTGTCTCTACTTAATGCTGTGTTAACTGTGCCTGTTTAAAATATTTTTAAATGCAATAATTGTGCAAGTCTCCGATTTAACATTATATGTGGTACTAATTACAAACTGTAAATGGAACAGTGATAAGGAACAGAAGGTAACTGAACCATGAGGCAAATGTGATGGTGATCAAATGGAAGTCGTTCAACAGTTCAAAGCAGAGGCACTAGTCAAGCAGTGCCCCTTCAAGTGATGCATGTTCCTATCCATGATGGGTGAGGGTAGACTCGTAATATGTTTCTCAGCCCATCTCAAGATATATGAAGTGTGAGAAAGAGGGGTCACCAGGAGAACACAGACTGTTCCGTGGCCGTCAAGGCCAAGATTGGGAACATGATGGGAAGACAGTGTGAATAGAATGGTTCCTTGTCTACTCTCAGTACCCATCAATTGTAACATCACCAACAGTCTGCTGTCAATCATTGCTTGTATCCAAATCTGTCTAAAAATGAATGTTTTCAGATAATTGGAGAGAGTTCTGTCAGAACCTGTGCTGTTGAATAAAGACTCAGTGTGGCTGAATCGCCGTAATCCTTTTGTGGCCTTTGATCCACACGGACCTCGGCCTTTTATTGTCCAGCAGTTCGTTTACACCCTTTCTCTCATCGTGCAAATTTAGATGAATCTTCACTTAACCTGTGTTCCTTCCACTTACGTGATACTCCCGCCCAGTAAGTGATACGCCCCTGTTAACATGAGGCCGAGTCCCTCCACACCCTCTTCAATCGCCTGCTCCAGTCGCTCCCGGTAGAATCTGGTCAACTGGAATAGCTGGTGATCCTCACAGTTACAAGAAGGCGGAGATTACTGAGTTCAGATCTGTGAACTAATAGAAGCTGGAACAGTACAGCACAAGAACAGACCCTTCGGCCCACCACGTGTGCACCGACCATGATAGCAATTTAAACCAATCCCATCTGCATGCACCTGGTCATTATCTCTCATTCCCTGCCTGTCATGTGTCTAAATGCTTCTCAGGCGCTGCTATCGTATCTGCTGCCACCACGCCCTTGCAGAGCGTTCCAGGCACCGATCACTCTCGGTGAAAAATAATGTATCAGAAATCTTCTTAAACAGTTCCACTTTCACCTTAAATCTAGGTCCTCTCGTATTTGACATTTCCACTCTGGGAATAAGCCTCTGACTACACCAGTCACTTATGCCTCTCATAATTTTATGCACATCTGAGGTCTCCCCTCAGCCTCCGACGTTCCAAAGAAAGCAATCAAGCTTGTCCAACAACTGCTCTTTCCAATGCTCTCTAATCCAGTAAACAACTACTGCTCCCTCTCCAAAGCTCCGCATCATTCCTGCAATGCCACGACCAGAAATGCACACAATGCTCCAGTCGTGGCCCAACCAAAGATTCATATAGCTACAGTACGACCTCCCGACATTTGTACTCAACGCCCAACCAATGAAGGATAGTATGCCGGACTCCTCATTTACCACCTTATCTCCGTCTTGTCACTTTCAGGGAGCTGTGGTCCTGCACCCTGCACCCAAGATACCTCTGTGCATAGGACTCCTCAGGGTCCTGCCATTTACTGTATACTTTACTCTTACATTTAACCTCCAAAGTGCAACTCCTCACGCCTGCCAGGATTAAACTCCACCCGTCAACTCTCTGCCCATATTTCTAACTGCAGAATATTCTGTGAATTCTTTGCCACCCTTCCCCATTTTCCACAGCTCCGCCATTTCTGTATCGTCTGCAAATTTGCGAATCTGTTCACTGGGGGCTCATCCAAATCATTTATATATTTCACGCATCAGAGGTCTAATCACTGTTGCTTTCGAAGCACCACTTGTGACAGATGTCCATTCACAAGGACATCCCTACACCACTATGTACGGACAAGCCAATTTTGAATTCAATCTACCAAATCTCCATGGATCCGGTGTGCCTTACACTTCCGTATCATCCTACCACAAGAGACCTTTCCGAAAACTTCACTTCAGTCCAGGTAAACAACATTCACTGCTCTACCTGGTCAATTAGCCTCCTAAAATCAAGTTTCCAAGACATGATCCTCCGCAGAGGAACCCATGTTGACGGTCTCTCACATATCTGTACTTTTACAGATGCCAGTACAACCTATACCAAAATTCTCTCCAATAATGTCCTATCACTGATATGAGGCTGACCAGCATATATTTCCTGGGTTGTTTCCGTTCCCTTCTCAATCTGAGGGACAGCACTGGCTATTCTCCAATCCTCTGGAACATGGGCTGTGGCACAGTTCGAAGGCACATTTCGATGTCCCTAAACGCCTGTGTAATGTTCTTCCTCTGAACTATTGACCACCTCGCTACATGTGCACTGTCAGGACAGAATTTGATTAGAAGGAGCTCAGTAAACATACCTGTATCCATTCTGATTCCGACGGACGATGGGTGATCTTCTTCTTGTTTTACACTTTTATCCCGGCGGAGCAGAGCTCCTCCTGCATCCAATGATCTGAATTACACACAAGCAGAGAATGAGTAACAGATATGCCTACTCTGCAAATATGATCGCATTTGTCTTGTATCAGAGCAGCAGTTGTTGGCTCAGGGACCCAGCGTTCCCCGGGTGTTACCATCAACTGCCCACATCATGCCTGCCCAGTGATATCTGGCCCATCTCAATTATCTCTGCAGCCCACTTGGTAGTCTGCTGATGCCCCAATCTCTAGATCGGATGTGTCTACTGCTAGGGTGTACAGTTCACAGCAACATCGTCTTAACCCTGAGAGCGTTCAGGGAAACGAGGAGTTATTATTCTGGAGCTAAGGATCTGCGGGTGAACACTGACTGCAGCCCGATGTGACACCCTGCTACCAGTGCGGTTATATTTTTCACCGTCTCTGTTAGAAGCAACAATGTTGTTCTTCTGTTTCACAAGGAAGTATAGACAAATCTGGAAATTCCAGGCCGGTGCAATTTACATCAGTGGTTAGGAAATTGTGTGATAAGACCTGAAGGATAGGATCCGCCGGAAGATCACAGACATTCGGGATAGTGAGCAGGGCTGCGCGGGGGAGGTCATCTCATGATTGAGCTTTGTCAGGAGGGGACGATAATGACTGATGGGGGTCCGGCAGTGGACGGTCAATACTGGGGTTTCCTGAAGCTGTCGACAAGGTCCCTCATGGCGGGCTGATCCAGACGATTAAGGCACATGGGTTCGAAGGGAATTGATAGTTTGGGCTCCAAATTGGCTTGGCCACGGAAGAAGTGCCACATAAGACAGTGGTGGAGGGTGTTACTCTGAGCAGAGGTCTGTTACTAGTGGTGTCCCGCAGGGATCAGTGCCGGGACCTGTTGTGTGTGACATGTAATTTCGTGGGCTGATAAGTAATTTGTGGCCGACACACAATTTGCCGGAGTTGTGGATAGTGAAGGACGTTGTAAAAGGATTCCACAGGATATAGACCGGTTGGGAATGTGGGCAGAGAGCTGTCAGGTCGAGTTTAACCCAGAGAAGTGTGAGGTGTGCACTTTGGGATGTCAATGTAAGAAACGTGTGAGGTGTGAACTTTGGAAGATCAATGTAAGAGAAGTACATAGAAAATGGCTTGACCCTTCGGAGCATTGATGTACGGAGGAAACCTGGGGTGCATGTCCGTAGCTACCGGAATGTGGCAAGACAGTTAGGTAAGGTGGTGAAGGAGGCGCACGGCACATTTGCCGACATCGGTCGGGTGCTGAGTATAAGTGTCGGGTAGTCACGCTGAAGCTGTATAAAACCGTCAGACCACATCTGGAGCATTGTGTGCAGTTCTGGTCGCCCCATTACAGGAAGGATGTGGAGGATTTAGAAAGGATGCAAAAGAGGTTCACCAGGATGTTGTCTCGATCAGAGAGTGTTCGCTGGAGGGAGAGTTTATAAGACTTGGTTGTTTTCTCTGGAGCGATAGAAGAGGAGGGGAAAGTGACATAAGTCTGTACAGTCATGAGAAATGTGGACAGAGTAGCTGGTCAGAGTCACTTCCCCAGTGTTGGAACTTCAAATACCAGAGGACAAAGGTTTGACGTGGCGGAAGAGTTTAAAGGAGATGGGCGAGGCAGGTTTTGGACACAAAGGGAGGTCGCTGCCTCGGACGCGTTTCCGGGGGAAGTGGTGGAAGTAGATACGACAACAACATTTCAGAACCATTCAGCCAGCCAAATGAACAGACAGGAATAGAGGGATGTAGACCATGTGCCGGTCGATGGGATAAGTTCGGATGAGCATCATGGTACAGCACAGACATGGTGGGCCGAAGGAGCAGTCCCTGAACTGTTCTATGTTCCATGTTCCCCGACAACAAAGCCTGGAGAGAGACGGTCAGAGATCAGGGGGACCCAGCACCAGTTGAGCAGTGATGCCGCTGCCCCATTCCCCAGTGATGGAAAACCATCTCTTCTCCTTCCCGCCACTACTTCTTTCACCCAGAGCCGGAATCTGGGCACTACCGGCCTGGGGCTGCGTGAACAGGGGCATCCGACCTTTTCTAAAGCAGCCCCGAGCCCACTTCCCTGAGCGGACACTTGCGGTGTGGACGGTGCTGCAGCAGCCCCCGGAACACTAGCTCCTGGGCTCATGTCCCGGCCAATGGCAACAGCAGGAGCCCACAACTTGCTCCTGCATTGCCTGCCTTTAATGGTAATTGTTTGCCAGAGGGCGAACGTGAACTGATCTTGTGTGGCTCTGTGATTTGTTCCCCGCTGATGTACTTCACAGACAGTTGAACAGTTTAACCAGCCGCCAATACATTATTGCTGTGACAGACAACAGCCGAGAGGGAGCCCAATGGTACATCCTGCACTGAACACGCCGTGAACAAGGTTCGGTCCCCGAGCTGC
This sequence comes from Pristis pectinata, assembly GCF_009764475.1. Classification (NCBI taxonomy): domain Eukaryota; kingdom Metazoa; phylum Chordata; class Chondrichthyes; order Rhinopristiformes; family Pristidae; genus Pristis; species Pristis pectinata. Next base: position 2,028,917 of record NC_067421.1, on the reverse strand, counting down.
AGATCCCCACAGCACCTTCCACTGATGGGTCACCCTGGTGTCCCGGTGATTTCACAGACTGTCCCGTCCCTGGTCATTGGCATAGAGCCCAAACCCCCCCACCCTGAGGTGGGCTCAAAGTGTGGGGCCGGGGAACTGCACGCTTTCCCCTTCACTCCCCACTGTCAGGGACCGCCCTCCACATTTGGGCAAAACTGTCCCTTTCCTGCTTACCCTCAATCCCTAGTGTCTGTGGAAATGGGACCGTGTCCCGGGGGAAATTACCCTGAGCCCCCAGGGTCCACACCATTTTCATAGGACTTCCATGCAGTCCACACGGGGGCTGCTCACTCACATGGGGAAGGCAGATGGACTGAGGTGGGCCGCTCCTTCCCAGGAGTACATGGCACAGTTAGAGAGGCAGAGGGATCCCAGTCCTCACGGCCTGGGAATGGCAGTGAGAGAGCGAGGATAGCTGTGAGGAAAATGGCATGGCCCAGATGATGCGGATGTTTTATGATGATTGTTGCCATTTTGACACAGTGCCTCCTGCAGATACTACCAATGTTAGCGATTTGGAGAACACGACACTAGACTACTACTCAATTGTTCGCACGAATTTTAGCTGACCAGGTTTTTGCCGCAGTCATTCTTCAGCTGCCTGTCTCTGGGGTCTCCGCATAAGGTATAGTTAGTCTCTGGAGTAGTGCAGGGTGCCTATACCCTCTTCTCCATTTTGCCAACAGATTGCTGGCCCCAGCTCAGCTCCATGTGTTCTGGTCCAGCCCACACTGAGCACGATGTTTACTCAATGTTTCACAACCTGCAGCACTGATACACTTGACAATATGCCATGCCATGGACACTGGCTACTCTTTCACCCACACTGCAGATGTAGGCCCTCTCCCTGTGGGATTCTACCCAGTAACCAGGGGAAGTCTGAGGGGAGAGGGAGATCAGAGGACAGTGTACACTGGAGATTGTGGATAATTTTCGTATGGTATTCTGTCCTTTACCCAGAGACAGACTGTGCATAGACAGTCTGTTACTGAACCTGCCGATGATTTTACCTGGGATCCATTAACGATACATCGCCTGTGCTCCACCGCACATAATTCCTCAACTAGGGCGTACATGATTGAGCAGGAAAACATTGACTTGAGATGACCACTAACATTGTTCCAGCTTCTTTAAAAAGTTCTCAAAGCAGATCCAGTCACAGTTTTGTCGCCAGGTCTTCCTCCATTAACACACTGGGATCCTTCTTCTCCACCTCGACACAGATGGGCTTACATGGAATCACTTACATCAATGTTTGTACCTCAGGAAGAGCTTCTACCCCTCAGTTATCCCTCGCCCCCTCACTGAAAAGCCCAAAAACATCAAGGTCGGAGGTCAGAGTAGAACCTGATCTGTGACAGACAACCTGGGAAAGTAAAGTGACCAACAGACTCTGCCTGCTTCCACTTCCAAGTGCTGGTTATTTCCAACCATCGCTTACACAAATACAGTTCAGTGTCATGTCAGTGGGTCCTTGTTGAAAGGATGCATGATACTGCACCAGGAAGCACTTCCTGTGGACCATATTGCAGACTGCCACAGTTAATGACAAACATTGCCACAACATACACTTCCAGCTTTCAGTATCCAGAGAAGCAATGATAAATTGTTGGACTTCATGGCAAGTCCCCATTTTTGCAATTACTATAGTATGACTGTACTTGAGGCATCTCAAAATGGGGAGCATTTTCAATGCATTTTGAGATGATTATGACTTAACACAACTGCACCAGAAATTTTCAGAACAACTGACCAAGAACTACTTCAAAAGATGCAATGCATTGAAATGAGGAAACATTTTGGAGGAAATGTGAGCATTCTAAAGAGCTGGGCTTCTACCACACCTGTATCGACTGAGACAGGGTCTGCCAAAGGCACTACTGGAAACATCCTGTCTCATGCCAACTATCTCCTGCCTTCTTTGTACAGATCTGTAACGCCCAAAGGACCAGTGTCTGAGTAAATGAGACTCACCAAGCTTTCTCCGAATTGGTGGAATCTCTGGGTCAGAAGAGTTCGGTCCAGTTGCTTCCCTCAGTTCTGGGGCTGGTTCACTTGTTGCTGTTCCCGAGTCTTCAGCTGATGTTCACTTACAGCTGTGAGATTTCTTGCTATCGGTCTCTCACCGCAGGACTAAATTTAACAGGACAGATAATGAATCAGGTTAGCGATACAAAGGAGAACAAAACATTTCTGGTCAGTGTTCCTAAAAAGAAAACTCACTGAAATTTAAATGTTGAATACAAATATAATGATCTCAGTGAACAAATATACAATTGTCTCTCTCACCTCACAACACTGACATGGAATATGAAGGCGTCATCATTAAGTTCAGCATAAGACCATAAGACATAGGAGCAGAATTAAGCCATTCAGCACACTGAGTCTGCTCTTCCAATCAATCATGGCTGATTTGTTTCTAAGTCTATAGCCCTGCCTTCTCCTTGTAACCATTAAGCACCTCAGCAGTCAAGAACCTATCAATCTCTGCCATAAGTACAACAATGACAGCCTCCACTGCCCGATGTGACAATAAATTCCACAGATCAATCACAGTTTGCCTGAAGAGATTCCCCAGCTTTCAAGGAAATTTCCTTTATTCTGATCCTGTGCCCTCAGATCCCAGACTCTCCCAAGAAAATCCCTTCCCCAATTTTTCTGAACTCCATCGAATACGAGCCCAGAACCACCAAAACCTGCTCATATGTAAAGCCTTTATCATTGTTGTGAACCTTGTGAGAAACAACTAATGAGCACATTTCCAGGAAAAGCATGCGATTTGGTGGCAGGATAATCTAATGGGAAAATCTGTAGTTTCTTTACTGCCCCATTAACCACCACAAAATGAACGCCTGTGCACAGATCCATTTCCCAGGAGGCTTAAACAATTCCAAGGGGAATATAATGATAAAAAAAATGCTGGAAATGCTGGAAACACTCAGCAGGTAAAGATCAGCTGTGGAGAAAGGAACAAAGTTAATATGTCAGGTGCTTGTCCCTTTGTCAGAATAGCTTCAACGATTTCTGTTTTCATTGCAGATCTCCAGCATCTTTACATTTTCTTTGATTTCCACCGGCTCACAGGTGACAGTGAGGGGGAATTTCCAAACACGGTTCGAATGCTGAACCACAGGTCCATTTCTCATGTGGCAAATGCGGATCTGCTCATTTATTCGCGGCCTCTCCCCGTGAGGAATAGAATGGGAATTCATTCTCTTCCCAGAGTAGCACTGAAAGCTTCCAAAGGAACACCAGACCCAAACATCCGAGCACGGAACAGAAATGTTCACTCAACACCTCATAAAATCCCAGCTAAAACTCATTCCCGGGGTCCATCCTCCCCTCGTTACAAACTGTCTAATATCCTGGGACACATCCTCCGCCGGACACACAGTCTGACCTGACACTCACCACCCCCGATAGCATCACACATCGTCCCCATATCGCACACTGTATGGTGCAGTCAATGACTTCCCCAAACCAATGTCCAACCACCTAGACTTCTGCTTCATTGCGGAAGGAGAAACATCCAGTCCCAGTGTAGAACCACCGACCCACCGACCCAGGCCGAAGCCCGAACACTGGCTGTTCCATATTCCCAAAGTCTCCATCCCAGGATTATACCCCATTCATAAAGTCTCCCAGGAATCTTTGCTGCCGGAAAGCTGCTGCAGTGTTCCTGCCATTCCTGGTCAGCAAACAAATGGCAACAAACCACGCCCCGGCAGAACTGTAACCGAATGGTCCTCAACCTGGATCGGGGTTCAGGCTAGAAAATCAGCTCTGGGTCAGCAGAGGGCATAGATACATCTCAACTCAGCTTCAGCAGCTAAATTGAGCACATTTGATCATTATCTTATTGTTGAGTGGGATTTTGCAAAGCACAATTGGCTGCCACATTCTCTGCAATGTAACAGAGACAAATGCATTTAATATAAAATTAAAAACAGAGAACACTGGAAACTCGGTAGATCAGGCTTTATCTGTGGAAAGAGAATTGGATGGAGGCTCAGTATCAGAACTGGGACTGTCCAAGATGCTGTCTGACCTGCTGGGCATTTCCAGCATTTTCTCTTTATTTTTACTGTCCTGCAACCGCTGCTTTTATTAAACTTTCATGCACAAATTATTAACTAATTGCAAAATGTTTAGGACATCCTGAAATAATCGACGATTGCGGAAATTCCAAAACCTCCCCCCATCCTTCCTTCGTCATTAGTTCTCACTTCATTCCAACACAGGCATCATGTATTCCATACAGGAAATGCTCAAGCATCCTTCCTCCACCACCATTCTGTTGCACCTGCTCCTGAGGCCACTGTCTCTCTGCTGAGGGGCAGTGAGAAAGAGCGATAAAATGTGCAACATTCCTTGCAGCCTCTGGCGGGGCTCACCAAAAATAACTGAAAATGGAGATAACATCTCAACATCACATGCTCCGAATTTCAATGTGACAAAGATTGACCCTGAACATTCCGCTATTTTGAAAAGGGTAAAATTAAAATTCCAGTGGTTGCATTTACCCTGCCTCTAAGAGCATTCAATACATCCACTGGTAGTTCCAGGTTCAAAAGAACATTCAGCAGTGCGATATCTACAGAAGCAGATCTAAGATCAAGAAACATTGCTGGAAATGACTTGTCTGCTCCAAATGTTCATTGGGTGATATATTTTTCATAATCACACAATGAACACAGAGGCGAAACCAATGAAGTTTCCTTCTTTGTCCATCTAAAATTAAAATTGCTGTCAAAATATTTTTATGACAAAGAACTAAATTGTCCTAATTGACTCCAGCACAGTCATCCTGTAACAAAAAAACAATTCCCCAAAGAAATCAGTGAGTCAAAAAACATCTGTGGAGGCAAAAGGCGTAATTCAATATTTCAGGTCAAAAATTATCAGCACAAAGGGAAGAAGAAATATCGCCGATATAGAGCACTGGGGTGGTGGGGCAGAGTCTGGAAAATGACTGGTGGAACCAGATGGGCAGGTGGTACCAGGTGGGGGGATTTGGTTGGGAAAGGTGAACAAAGGTAGAAGAAAACTCAGTGAACAGGTGAGTGAGTGCGGGACGAGAACACCGGGTGTGGGATACCTGAAACTGAAACTTTCAATGTTTCCCTTTTCATTACCTCCCTTGACTGGATCTATGTCCTCATCATCCCCTCTCCATTGGGTCCCACCCATCACCTACCAGCCTCCATCCCACACCCTCACACTGCTCTGTGCTGGTAAACCTTCCTCTTCCCTCTCAGTCCTGATGCAGGGCCACGACCTAACTCGTCAACTTACACCTTTTGCCTCCACGGATGCTCCCTGACCTGCTGAATTTTACCAGAGCTTTTTTTTGATGCTGCGGATTACAGCATCTGCAGTTTCTATCAGTAGTAGCAGCCCAGTGGGAGAGAGATACGAGGGAGAAACGATGGGAGTTCTCAACAATGAGCCCATACCAAGGTAGCATTTAGGCACAGGTATCAGTGAGCAACATTCACACAAGTTTCAGATAATGACCATCTCCAACAAGACACAAACGACCAACACTTGCCATTCAATGGTACTGCCATCAAAAAGCTGCCCACCATCAACATCCAGGGGTCAGGATTGAAAAGGAACTGAACCAGACATATTGTTGTCATTACAAGAACAGATCGCGGGCTGGGCATCCTGCAATGAAGAACGCACCCCAAACGCACCAAACCTTGCCCATCGTCCACAAGGACACAAGCCAGGAACCTGATGTACAACACTCCACTTGAGTGCACCTCCAACAATTCCCAAGTGCAACACATGCCGAGGACAAGGCAACCCTCCTGACTCGCAGCCCATCAATCAATGGGATAAACAGGTCATGTTTGGATTACCTGACAGTAACTATCTGAGATCAGTGCTGGACCTCAGATACTTACAATCTACATTCATCATTTGGATGAAGGGACTGAAAGTACTGTGGCTGTTTTAGCAATTTGTGAGGAGGACACACAGTACCTGCAAGGGATAATAGATACGTTAAGTGAGAGGTCAAGACATTGACAATTAGAATATACTGTGGGAAAATGTGAGGTTATCTGCTTTGGAAGGGAAAGTCTCTACATGCTGTGAGAGTACAATATTGCAGTGTAATGTCACCCAGGATCACTGTGACTGAAAGACAAGCTAGCATGCATGTTCAACAAGTAATTAGGAAGCTTCGTATAACATTGACCATTATTGCAAGGATGTGGAGTATGGGAGTAGAAACGTTTTGATACAACTTTACAGGGATGACAATGGCAGCAGGTACATGGAACGTCACCACCTGCACATTTCTCTCCAGATCGCACACCATTCAGACATATTGCTGTTCCTTCTACAGTTTTGGTTCAGAGATTTGAACTCCTTCCTTAAACAGCATGATTACCAGATGGTTGGAACTGGCAGCTCACAGAACCAGCTCCGGGAGAATCACTGACAGCCTTCCAGCAATGTACCCATGCTGAATTATGAGTACATAACTACTATATAAAAAGCTCCCAAAACAACAAAGCCAGAACTAATGATAAAAATAATTATGTGGCAAGATTAGACAGCCTGGGTTGTTTGCTTTAGAACTCCTGAAGGGAGAGTTAATTGGTATACAAATTTTTGAGGCGTTCAGATAACGGAAAGGCTAATTTCCCGTAGTAATAGGGTCCAATACCAGGAATCACAGGTTGTACTACGGCAGTTGGTAGGAGTGGAGAGGATAAAACACTGAATTGGCGGCCCTCGAATGCATCACGAGAAAAGGCGACAGATCTGCATCTCGCGCCTTGCCTGAACGGGCGAAGGAGGAAGATAGTCATACACGTGGAGCTGGGTCCCGAAGTGCGATCACTCTGTTTAACCTTCTCTTTCTTCAGGGACACAATGGGCCGAATGGCCACTTCCTGCGTCCTGCAATCATGTAAAACTATGGCCGACCCCGGGCATCGACCTAGTCGAAGTTCAGATCCCGCTACCGGACAGAGTGATGGAGGTAAAGGCCCCAGACACAACAGACGGATGAGTGTGGTCCAGGAGTGACCAGCCTCACCCCGCTCCCAGGACCAGAACACCAGGGACCTAGCGGCGGCTGATCTCTGGCGGATCTTTGTGAAGACCCCACCACCGGACTGACCCTGGTAGGTTCTCAGCTGGAGGCGGAGCGAGGCCGCCTGTTCGGGGAATATAACTGGAGACAACTGCCCAACATCAGCCCGGGACCGGCGGAAAATACTCACCGATGGGAAATGGTCGTCCTCCCCCCGCAGGCATCGGGGCCTATCCCGGTCCCGACCACACAGACAGCCGGCCCCCTCCCAGTCCCGGCCCGGCAGGCAGCGTGCCCCCTCGCAGTCCCTGCCCCGGCAGGCAGCCGGCCCCCTACCAGTCCCGGCCCGGCAGGCAGCGTGCCCCCTCGCAGTCCCTGCCCCCGCACGCAGCGGGCCCTCTCCCGGTCCCGGCCCCGCACGCAGCGGGCCCTCTCCCGGTCCCGGCCCCGCACGCAGCGGGCCCTCTCCCGGTCCCGGCCCCGCACGCAGCGGGCCCTCCCCCGGTCTCGGCCTTGCACGCAGCGGGCCCTCTCCCGGTCCCGGCCCCGCACGCAGCGGGCCCTCTCCCGGTCCCGGCCCCGCACGCAGCGGGCCCTCTCCCGGTCCCGGCCCCGGCACGCCCTCTCCCGACCGGCAAGGCCTGCCCCATATGCGGAACCTCCTGTGCCGACGGTACAGGAGGAATGTCAGAGGAAAATGTTTCTCCCCCCACCCGACAGACAGTTGTGGGCGTGTGAAACGCACTGTAGGCAGAGGTGGTGGAGGCAGACACATTAGGACATTTAAGAGACTCTTAGATAGCCACGTGAATGACAGAAAATGGAGGCCTATGTGGGAGAGAAGGGTTAGAAAGATTTTAAAGCAGGTAAAATGTCGGCAAAAGAACGTGGACAGATGGGCCTGTACTGTGCTGTAATGTTCTATGTTCTATATCTGAGGCTTTGCCTCAGATCCTAGACTCTCCCAGCAATGCAAACATCCTCTCCACGTCCACTCCATCCAGGATTTTCAGTATTCAGTAGGTTTAAATAAGATCCCACCTCCGCCATCCTTCTGAACTCCATCGAGTTCAGGCCAACAGCCATCAACGCTCCTCACATGTTAAGCCTTTCATTCCTGGCATGATTCTTGTGAATCTTGTAAGCAACAATTATAATGAGCACATTTCAGGAACAACGTGTAATTTGGCGGCAGGATAATTTAATGGGGAAAAGCTGTGGTTTCTTTACTGCCCATTAACTATCACGAAATGAGTACTTCTACACGTCCACTTCCCAGGAGAAAAACCATTCCAAGGTAAATTGTAATTTTAAAACAAACCTAAAAATCCAAGACAACGCTTAGCAGGTAAAGAACATCTGAGGAGAGAGGAACAAAGTCATGTTTCAGGTCCAAGACCCTTGTCAGAATGGCTTCAAACAATTTCTGATTTTATTTCAGATCTCCAGCATCTTGAGTTGTTCTTCGACTTCCACTGACAGGTTTCAGTGAGGGGGAATTTTCAAACACAATTAGCATACTGAACCCCAAGTACATAACTAATGTTGCAAACACCAAACAGCTCATTTATTACACACAGAAGACAGCATAGAAACAGGCCCTTCATCCCAAAACATCCATGCTGTATTATTCTATGACCCAACCCAGGCAAATGCCTCTTAAATGTAATTGTAGCCGCCTCGACCACTTCCTCTGGCAGCTCATTCCAGGTACTCACTATGCTGCGTGTAAAGAAGTTACCTCTCAGGTCTCTCTTAAATCTCACCCTCTTTTCTTGTATCTGTTCCCTCTAGCTTTGAACTCCGCAATCCTGGGGAAAAGATTTTGAGCATTCATCGTACAAGTCCTACCCTGGTTTGACTATCCAAAATGCATCACCTAACACTAATCCAAGTTGAATTCCATTTGCCATTCTTCGGTTTGTCTGCCTTACTGACCAAGATCTCTTGAAATTCATCGTAATCTGCTTCACTATCAATGACCCACAACTTAGTATCATCAACAAACTTGCTTATCGTGCCATGTACATTCATATCCAAATCATTTACATAAATAATGAACAAGGGGTCCCTACGCTAACCCGATGCACCCCACATCACAGGCCTGCAGTCGGAGAATCCACCTTCAACCATCACCCTCTGCTTCCTATCACCAAGCCAATTCTGAATCCACCTCGCTAGCTCCCCCTGAGCCCCATGCGACCTAACCTTCCAGATCAGCCTGCAATGCGGAACCTTGTCAAAGGCCGTGCTGAAGTCCATATACACAACATCCATCGCCCTATCTTCATCTATCCCCTTAGTTACCTGTTCGAAAACCTCCAAAAGATTCGTCAGACACCACCTCCCAGAACAAAGCCATGCTGACTATTCCTGATCAGGCCTTGACGATCCTTGTGATGGTAGATATTGTACCTCAAAATTCCCCCCAATAATTACCCTACAACTGAAGTCAGGCTCATTGGCCTGTCCTTGCTACATTTCTTGAACAATGGAACAACATTAGCCACCCTCCAGTCTTCTGGAACTTCGCCAGTGGCTAACAACGAAGCAATTGTCTACAAGGGCCTCCGCGATTTCTTCCCTGACTTCCCAGAAGGTCTAGGGGTGCACTTGGTCAGGCTCTGCTGATTTCCCAACTTCATGTTCTTCAAGGCCTCTCAAAAAGGAGGGTGGGATGGGAATTCACTCTGTACCCAGAGCAGCACTAATAGCTTCCAAAGAAATTCCAGCTCCAAACATCCGAGCCCAAAACAATTTTTCGCTCAACACCTCATCAGCCCATGTAGCCTGATCCTCGGGGCCCATCCTCTCTGGCTCAGAAACTGTCTGATAACACGGGACCCATCCTCCCTGGGACGCATTGTCTAACCTGCCACTCACCCACCTCAACAGCAACCCACATCGTCCCCATGCCTCACACAGGGTGGTGTAGTCAGTGATTTCCCCACAACCAATGGCCACCCGCTTGAGACTTCTGTTTCATTGCGCAAGCAGGAACGTCTAGTCCCAGCTGTAGAATTACAGACCTGGACTGAAGCCCGTACACTGCCAGGTCCATGTTCTCGGAGGTACCACCCCTGGATTATAACTCATACACAGACTCGGCCGCGACTCTCTCCTGCCAGCAATTTTCTGCGGGGTTCCTGACATTTCCAGCAACTAGAACCTAATGATCCTCCACCTGGTCATGGTTCAGGTTGGTGAATCGGGCTGTGTGTCATCGGAGGGCACGGATACACTTCACTCCGTCTCCAGCAGCTAAACTGAGCTATTCGACAATTTTCTTATTGCTGAGCGGGATCGTGCCAAGCTCAATTGGCTGACATGTTTCCTGCAATGTAGCAGCAGCAAAATGCACTTAATATAACTCAATATAAAACTAAAAACAGAAAACTCTGGAAACTCAGTACATCGGGCTGCATCTGTGGAAAGAGAAACGGTGGAAGAACCAGTATCAGATCTGGGACTGTCCAGGATGCTGTCTAACCTGCTGAGACTCTCCGGCATTTTCTCTTTTTACTTTAAATTTCCTGAAAGAACATTTATATTTTTTTTAATGTTGACGCACAAATATTAACCAATTGCAAAATACTTGGGACATCCTGAAATTATCAAGAGATTTGCGTAACTGCCATCACCACCCGTTCGGTCGTTCTTATTTCATTCCAACACATGTATCATGCATTTCACACAGTAAATGCTCAAAGTATCCTTTCCTCCCACCATTATTCTGTTGCACCTGCTCCTGAGACTGCCGCTCCACCGAGGGGCAGTGAGCAGAGAGTGATAAAATCCTGCAACACTTCTTGCAGCTCTGGTGGGCTGTTACCTTGGCAATGGAGGAAATGGCTCACCAAAAATAACTGAAAAAGGAAATAACAAACTCAACATCATTTGCTACAAGTGCCTTTATGAGAAAGGTTAACACATAACATTTAGCCATTTTGCAAAATTGAAACTAAAATTGCAATGACTGCTTTTAACCGCATCGCGGTGCATTAAATAAATGCTCTGGTAGTTCCAGCTAACAAAAAACAATACCTGAAAGAGCTCAGTGAGTCAAGAAGCTTCAGAGGGGGCAAAAGGTGAAAGTTAGCATTTCAGTTAAACCTTATATCAGGACAAAAGGAAGAAGAAAGATCGCCGATATATTACAGTGGGGTGGTGGGGCAGAGGCTGGAAGATGATGGGTGGAACTGGTTGGGCAGGGAATTGGCAGGTGGGACCAGGTGGGTGAAGGATGTGGTGGGAAAGGTGAGCAAAGGTAGAAGAAAACGAGATAAACAGATGGGTGAGTGTGGAGAGAACACCGGGGTGTGGGATACCTGAAACTGGAAACACTGGAAAATTCAATATTTCCTTTTTCATTCTCCCACCTGATTCCATCTGCCCATCATCCTCTCCCCATCTGGTCCCACCTATTACCTACTAGCCTCTGTCCCACACCTTCGTACCGCTATATACTGGCAAACGTTCCTCTTCTGTCTCAATCCTGATGCAGGGCCACGACTCGAATCATCAATTTACACCGTTCGCCTCCATAGATGCCCTTTGACCTGCTGGGTTTTCCCAGCGTTCTGTGTTATTTTGTATTGCTCCAGATTACAGCATTTGCAGTCCCTGCCATATTTGACCCATTAAAGTCTTCCCCTCAGGCTTCTGGGGACTCGGGACACAAACCCACCAGTGGTGTCAGCACAGTGGTAGGCAGGTACGAGGGAGAAATGATGGTATACCTCAATAATAATCAGAGCAATGTAATATTTAGGCACTGGTATATGTGAGCACCATACACAAAAGTTTCATATAATGACCATCTCCAATAAGAGTCAAACCACCAATACTTGCCATTCAATGGCACTGCCATCACAAAGCTGACCACTATGTACAGCTGGGGGTCAGCATCAAGGAGAAACTGAGCGAGACATATTGTTGTTGTGATTAGGTCAAAGTCTGGGCATTCTGCAATGAAGACCTCTCCTCCGAACATACCAAAACTTTCCCATTTAAGAGAGAATAGAGAGTTATCTTTGTTAGACATGTACATCGAAACACACAGTGAAATGTCTCTTTTGCGCTGAGTGTTCTGGGGGCAGCCCGCAAGAGTTACCACGCTCCCGGCGCCAACATAACATGGCCACAACTTCCTAACCCATACGTCTTTGGAATGTGGGAGGAAACTGTGGTGGTTTATTTCAGGCGGCTCCGTGTGAAGGCCCCACCACACGGGCCGACTCCGGCAGGTTCGGCCCAGGAGGCGGGGCCGAAGCCGCCTGTTCGGGGAATATAACCGGAGTCACTGCCCAACATCAGACCTCGCCCGTCTGGGACCGCCAAAAAATACTCACCGATGGTAACTTGCTCTCGTCGCCCTGCAGGCAGCGTGAGCTTTGTCCCGGCTCCCCGCCCCAGGGGGCGAGGGCCCGCTCCCAGTTCCAGTCCCGGAGATTCTCCGCCGCAGATCGGAAAGGAAACCGCCGCCCATCAGGTAACAGTGAGCATGCGCACTATGTTTACCACGTCATCAGTTCAGGGGCGGAGCCTCGAAAACAAATCCGCAGATGCCGGAAATCTGCGGTAAAGCGGAAGGCGGGGTCACGTGACAGGAGGAGGGTCTCCCACCGGAGCCGGTAACTCTGCTTCTCTCCATACACCCGCCACTCGACCGACCTGCCGTGCCCTCTAGGTTAGTTCACGTTTACAGCAAATACATTTTATTTAAACGTCCGCATCTACCCCGTCACCGTCTCCCCAGTCCCAGAGACACGGACTCGATCCCCATCTCAGCCCGGTACACAATTCACACGCAAAGTGGATACATGCTGATTTCATTCAAATCTCCTCCATATTTATGAACCCCAATTTCTGTTTGCATCCCCCTGGACTCACTGAACAACAACACTAAAACAGCACAAAGTCAGAAGCAGCCGGAGTTGGCCATTCTCGGTCTTCTGTACACGAAATGAAAGGCTCCCTCCCTCGGCGACAACCACACCCCTCACCCTCTCCAGTCCAGGGCTGCAGGGATCCCTCCCCCCCGGGGGCCGGCATGTAGCCAATGGTCCGTGCGGCCTCCTCCTGCCTCTCACCGATAAATCAGTAAAATTACCGGCTGCGGCCGCAGGAAGCCGCTTCACTCGTCGGTGGGGAAACCGGTTCAGAAACTGCCACCAACTTTCCCCTAGGGAAATGGGAAGAAATAAAAAAGCGGCACATTTGCTCTGATGTTTGTTCGGGTTTGACCGGGAGTTTGTGGAGGGAGCGGGAGGCGGGGTCTGCGGGTGTAACGGCTCCACGACGGGTCCGTTTCCGCTATTGGCTATCACCAGTGATTGACGGCCCCTCGCACCAATGGGAACAGGATTGCTCGACCGTCCTCTGCTGACAGTTGGAGGGTCAGGTGGCGGTTGGTGGGCGCGCGCTCGGCCGTTAAACCGTCTCCGCGTGAGCCGGGCAGCGCGTGTGTGATGTCAGGTCCGTGAGCCGGGCGGCGCGTGTGTGTGGAGCCCACATGTGACATCACATGTGCGTAGGGAGCCATGTGTGACGTTACATGTAAGTGGGAAGCCCTGTGTGACGTCACACGTGTGCGGGGACCCGTGTGTAATGTCAGACGTGTGTGGGCAACGCTTTGTATTAAAAATATTTTACATAGAACATACAACATACAACAGTACAGCACAGGAACAGGCCCTTCAGCCCACAATGTTGGGCCAGACTAATTAAACCAGTAATTAAATGCCAAACTACACTAATCCTTTCTGCCTGCACGATGTCTATATCCCTCCATTCCCTGCACATTCATGTGCTTCTTGAATGCCTCTATCATATTTCCTTCCAACATCACTCCTGGCTGCTCAATCCAGGCACCATACCACCTTAAATGGATGCCCTCCGGTATTAGTCATCTCCACCCTGGGGAAAACTACCAGCTGCTACTCTATCTATGCCCCTCATAATCTTAAACTTCTATCAGGTCTCTCCTCGGACTCTGCCACTCCAGCCAAAGCAACCCCAGATGATCCATCTTCTCCTTGTACAACGTCCCCTCTAATCCAGGCAACATCCCGGTAAACATCTTCTGCCCTCTGCAAATGATGGGCAGAGTCTCTGCTATTTCCACGCACTCTGCTCTGAACAGCCCGGGACACTTTTATCAGGGAAGCTGTATTATCTGTTTGTAAAGGTGCTGAACAATGTTTCTTCCCTCTATTTCCAGTCCCATCTGATATCCCACCTTCTTCCACTGACTCTGGTGTCTATGTTGTTCCTTATCTCCGATGAAACCATTGCCACATCACGGAATGTTTCCAAAATAGAATGAGGCCATTCAGTCCACTGAGTGTGTGCCGGCACTCTGAAGCTCACTGCAGCCAGTCCCACCTGTCTGACTCTCCCCAAAACCCTGCAAACCTTTCCCCTTAACCACCTTTCCATCTCCCTTTCGAACACCACTGATGAAACTACCTCCACTCCCACCCCCGGCCGTACATAACAGAGCTCAGCCACTCGCGTGGGGAACGTTTCTCTTTTTGGCACTATTTTAATCAACATTTTCACTGATTTCAGGTGGACCACGAAGGGAACTTCACGGGTTTCACCACTGAATTCAGCGCAGTGTGGTTTAAAGTCCCCCAGAAGAACTGCGGTGTTCCCATTTGTGCCGTGTTGTTGGTGGACTGGGCAGTGTGGTGTTTGTCTCGGACTGGGTCACGAATCTCCAACTTTTTCTGGAGAGTACACTCCAGGACGGTCTGGTCTGGGGCTTCATTGGTCAGAGGGTGGATAAACGTGGTTTTACTGATATAGTTGGACGAAGAAGGAAAGTAACATGATTTCACCATTGAATTCAGTGTTGTGTGATGCCTCCCCCAATGAAAACGGGAATTGTCGGCAATGTCTACAGTCACCAGATTAATCCACTGAAGACCAGCAGTCGCTGTAGTAATTTATGTCTCCTGGTAAACTAAACACACTGACAGTGTGGACCTTAAGCATCCCTGCCTCTGACAGGCAGTTGTGGCGGAATCAGGTAAACAGCTGTTTGCTGAAGGGAATCTTTTTCATGGTCATAGAAGGTCCCCCAGAATCAGTTGGGTGGAGTTGAGGCATATGTGGGGGTGTCCCAGTGAAGGAGCCGAACAGCCTGGCCGGCAGCATTATGTCTTCGGTCATCCGGCCACCGGTGGCGCTGTGAGGAGAACCGGTAATGTGCAGGCACGTATCTGGCCCTCCAGGCATTCCCGGAGTTTCTCCTGTTCGGGAGGCTGTGAGGAAAGGGCCGGTCTCGGGTTTATGTAAATTGGGGGCGAGTCGGAGTGGAAATGGGCCGGGCTCCTGCTCAGGGAGTTGTCAAACTCTGTGTGATACCTGGACAGAAACAGGTATAAGCAATGGGGACAAAGGGGTACAGTCCAGTTGGAAAGGGATGTGGAGTTTTGAACCAAATACATGGCGGTGCCACCGTCGTTAGTTTAGCACGTCCAGAGTCGGAGATCATACAGCACGGAAACAAGCCTTTGGCCCGCCGTGCCTATTCTGGCCATCGACTCC
This sequence comes from Pristis pectinata, assembly GCF_009764475.1. NCBI lineage: Eukaryota > Metazoa > Chordata > Chondrichthyes > Rhinopristiformes > Pristidae > Pristis > Pristis pectinata. Next base: position 2,013,268 of record NC_067421.1, on the reverse strand, counting down.
CTGTCTGTACTGGTCCCATTTATCAGCACTTGGTTCACAGCCGACTGTATCTTGGCAATTTTAATGCTCATCCACTTCTTAAATGTGGTGAAAGTAGCTGCCTCCACCACCACGTCGGACAGTGTGTTCCAGGTTTCAACTACCCTCTGAGTGATAAAACTTTTCCTCAGATCCCTCTGAACCTCTCACTCCTCTGCTTAAATCAAGACCCTCTGGTCTTGGACAACTCTGTCCTCGGTCCGTAGTCTGTATGGAGTCAGTAAGGCCTTTGACAGGATTCCACGTGGTAGGCTGCTTTGAAAAGTTCACATGGGGTCCATGGAGAGCTAGCGAATCGGATGGACGGTGGGCACAATGGTGGCAAGCAGAGGTGATGGTGTAAGGTAATTTTTCCGACTGGAGGCCTTTGACTAGTGGTGTTCCAGGGGTCGGTGCAGGGCCAATTGCTAGTTGCCATCGATATCAATAACTTGGATGAGAATGTATAAGCCCTGGTCAATAAGTTTGCAGATGACACTAAAATAGATGGTGTTGTTGTCAGTGAAGGTGGTCATCAGGATTTATAGAGGGATCTTCATCAGCTGTGGAAGTAGATTGTGGAAGGGCAAATGGAGTTTAATTCGATAAGTGTGAGGTGTTGCTTCTTGGGAAGACAAATCAGGCCTGGACATTCACAGTCAGCGGTAGGGCCCAGGGGTGTGGAATAGAACGGGGGGACCCAGGAGTACAAGTACTTTGTTCCCTGAAAGTGGAGTCGCAGGTAGACAGGGTGGTGAAGAAGGCATTTGGCAGGCTGGCCTTCATCAGTCAGGGCATTGCACATTGTGGAAGAAAATTTAAAGCATTAAGAGGGTCAAACCATTTCTACTGACAGATGTCTGTCCTTGGTTAACTGCCAACTAACTAACATCTAGCTTGTTTGCTTGTTTGTTATCAAGGAAGGACATGGGAACTTGTGTTTCTCTAGAATCATGGTTTCATAATCTATCCTAACGCTGCAGGCAGAGTAATTTATAAACTGATAGTTGCTTCGGGTTATCGCCTAGAACATGCTGAGAAACTTCTGTATTTGTGTAATTTTTTTTGTTAACTATAAAAAATGACTGTATCCTTTGTAGAGCAGAGTTTCGGAACTCCGCTTTTAGGAGCCTGAGCTCGCCATGATATCATGCTACAATAAAGGCTTTCTAAAGCAGACGCCCTACGGGTCCGTGTAAACTCTTTTACGCGAAACACAAAGAAGCTGGGATGCAATGTTGCAGTTGCACAGGACATTCACGAGGCTGTATTCGGAATATTGTGTTTGCTTTTGGGCACCTGCTATCAGATAGAAGTTGTTAAGCTGTAAAGAGCAATGAGGATGTTTCAGGGACTCGAGGGACTGAGTTACGGAGAGAGGTTGAGCAGTTTGGAACTGATTACATTGGAGAATGGGAGAATGAGGGGCATAGATAGGGTGAATGCCCACAATCTTTTTCACAGGAGTGGGGAATCAAGAACTGGAAGATGCAGGTTTAAGGTCAGAGGGGAGAGATTTAATAGGAACCCGAGGGGCAACCTTTTTCACTCAGAAGGTGGTCAGTATATGGAATTAGCTGGTAGTGGAAGTGGTTGAGGCAGGTACATTAACTATTAAAAGGTACTTGGGCACTACATGGATAGGAAAGTTTGAGAGGGATTTGAGACAAATGCAGGCAAATGGGACATGCTCCGATGAAAATCTTGGTCAGCATGGACCAGTTGGGCCGAAGGGCCCATTTCCGTGCTGTATGATTCGGACTCTATGACCAGTTTACTTTCTTCCTGTCTGTGCCTCCCAGAATTTTGTGCACCTCTGTCATATCTCCCATTGGTCTCCTGTGCTCCAAGGACAACAAGCCCAACCCATCTCATAACTGAAACATTTCATCCCAGTCGATATCCTGGTGAAAAATCAAAGACGCTGCAGGTGCTGGAAATGTGAAACACAGAAAATGATGGAAATATTCAGCAGGTCAGACCATGTTTTGGGGAGATGGAAGAGTTAACGTTTCAGTTTGAAGAACCTTCCTCAGGACTGGACCATGTCCTCTGCACCCTCCCCAGTGCATTCACGTCCATCCTGTTGTATGGGAACAGGAACAGCGCGCACTGCTGCAAATGTAGCCTCATTTACATTTTCCAAAGTTGCACCAAGATGTCCTGCACTTGTATTTTCTGCCCTACCTAATGAAGGCTCACATACTGTCTGTTTCCTTCACCCTGACGTCTCCCTGTTCTGTCAACATCGGGGATCTTCGGTTTCATACACCAAGGTTTCTGTGTTCCTCAGTACTCCCTGGACCTCGATCATTCCTGGTGTATGTACTGCCCTCAGCTGACCACCCCACAATGCATCACCTCACACTTATCAGGGTTACATTTAATCTGCCACTGCTCTGCCCAACAAGTCAAATAAACATCCCCAAATACTGGTTCAAACCAGCCAGGTCTGTTGGAATACTCAGTCAAATAATTAAAATAATTTTGGCACAAAATTGTGAAGTCTAATGTCAGTAATATTGGGAGTGAAACTGTCGGATTATCCTGATGAGTCAGCTGGTCCAATCAAGTTTTGGAATGGAAATCTGGCCCTTTCACACGGCTTGCTACTGAGGCCAATTCTCAGTCGGACAGGCATCGTCCTCCCTCTGAATTAAACAATCTCCTTGCCCTTGTTGATATAGATTAAGCTGGAGTGTGTGTGTCCTCATCTTGGAGAGAGGAGAGGGAAAAGCTCAGTGCTCCTTAGAACTGACTCAGTGGAGATGAGGGGGAGGAATGGATTGGGTGAAGTATTGGTGATGCATTACATCTGGTTTCGTCTGTGGATGGTTGCAGTAAGTGTGTTGGCAAGTGAAGGGAGAATGTGTGTCCACAGCAGGAACCGCAGAGAATTTTACACTGTGATTATAATGTAGTTTCTAGCCCCACCGATGATGCACGCTGGCCTTGTAAACCAAAAGTAGATTGGAGTCAATGTTTCAGTTCCACATGATGGTGCTGTGGAAGTGAAGGCAACAAAAGTCATGTTAAAGTTGGGAGGATTTATCACTTGTTCACAGGATGTGGGTGTCTATGGGATACGGGAGACGTAATTACTAATTGTGTAGTAGCGGCATGACAGCCACTGGGGTAATGACATTTTATTCCATATTATTTAATCATTTGATTATTGAGCTGAATTTAAATTCCCAGCGGCTGCGATCGAGACCACTGTAAGCGGAGATCAGCAGTCTCCTTCCGCTGTGGCACTTTGCTGATCTGGGTAATTCCATGTGGAATCAGTGAACCTTGAGGGACACACGAGAGTATCCAGGAGAGCGGGAATGGGTTTACTGCACACAGGGTGGGACGGACACACCTGATACACCTCTGTTGATCTGACTTTGGATCAGTTGGACAGGTCACACGTGGTGCCAGGTTATGTTTGGTGATGTGACTCTGTCGCTCAGTCTCGGAGGGAATGATGCTTCCCGACAGGGGATCAACATTGGGTTTGCTTTTCCCCATTTCCTTTTGCAGATGAGAACATTGCAGTCACAGAGCACGGGGAAGATTTGGACAGTTATGTATTCATCAAGGGAGATGAAACAGTGTGTGAGCTGAGGAGGATGAAGATCAGGTCGACTGCGACCCAAGGATGGATGGTGTATGGGGGGGAGGAGGAGTTGGACAGTGTGTGCCCTGGGGAAGAATGGCCCCAGGAGAGTCGGACAGTGTGTGAGCCAGGGATGGAAGGTGTATGGGGAGTGGGTTGGTGGTGCAGGGTTGAGGAGTTGGGCAGTGTGTGACCCAAGCATGGATGGTGTATGCGGAGGCGGAGGGGAGGGGCGCGAGTCGGCAGTGTATAACCCAGGAGGTTTTTTTTTAATGTGTACGGTAATACCAGTAACATTTTCCTTCATCACCTGCAGTAAAGCCACAAAGACTCCCTGTCCATCAGTGAATTCACCAACTGTGCAATGTGTAATCAGTGTGACAGATTCTCCCTCTCTGTTCTCTGCTTGTGGGTGTGTTCACTCACCTGCTGTCAGGATGATCACTGGTCAGGTCCCAAGGGTGTCGGACTAAAGACTTTCAACCTGTGGGATCAGTAATTGTGTTACTGGGGATTTGCACCGTCTCCTGTCTCTCTGTGCCCCTCACCCTCACTCTCATCTTAACTCCAGGTTGTGGGAGAACGGTCTCACAGATTCTGGTGCCGAGGATCTGGCCTCCGCTCTCAGTACAAACCGCTCACTGACGGGACTGGACCTGGGGAAAAACTCCTTCACAGACAGATCTGTCCCCGCTCTCTGCCACCTCGTACTGACCCTCCCGAGTCTGGAGCTGATCACGTGAGTGTTAATGGGATTCATTATCGGTCGGCCCACGGGCTTTTCTTGTGATATTTGTCCCCAAGTGTTGCTGTTAACCGCAGCCCCCTGTTACTGACCCTGTTGTACAATCTGTTTATTTCCTCTTTGTTCTTCAACTTGTTTCAGGCTGCGGGAGAATCAGTTCAGTTCAGGTGGAGAGAATCAGATGAAGTAACTGCGGGGAACCAGACCCGAACTGAGTGTGTCCCAGTGAACGTCTCTCTGTAGGAACATCACCTGCCTCGAGATGGGATCACTTCTGGCCGACGGCCCGCCCTCCCCTTTAAACGATTGCTCCCCGAATTTAACACCGATCGGCTGTTTCGGTTCCCAGCTCGAGCTGAGGTGGCTGTGGTATCAAGGGCGGTCCTGCTGCCCCGTGACTCAGCGGCCCGTCCATTTGGCCCTGGAGAACTGCACCGACAGGAAGGGCCCAGGGTGGTGTTCAGTCGGGGACACCAGTGATGGCATTCAGTGTCCGGGGTGGGGCTTAATCTGGACACCAATAATGGCATTCAGTGTCCGGGGTGGGACTATCTGGGGAAAGAGCCCTTTTGGCCAGATTGCTGAGAAAGTTGCAGCTGGAATTTTTACTCCAGTCCCTGCTGCAGCATCTTGGTATAATAGTAACTTGTCAAATAACTCAGTGGTTGTCCCTGGGTCTGCAGTGATCTTGGACGCTGCACTCAAGTGTGATTGTACAATTAGTGGTCACTCTGATACAGAATGAAAGTGTTAAATGGGACGGATTATTTAACCTGCCATTCATCGTGTGCTAATTGTGTCTGGTTGGAACTGAACAGTGAACTGATTATTTCGATTTTGCTCACAAATTAAAGAATCTCTTTGTATTTATGTAACATTTCCGATGGTGAAATTAATAAAGGGTTGTCAGTTCCGGAAGTGCTGTTTGACATCTGATGATGTGAGGGTGGGATGTGCCGACGCACCGACTGCTGCAGTTTGTGTGGGTCTGGCTGCTGGACACAGTGAGACAGACATCGTCAATGGACGTGTCCTCAGCCTTTGGGGATCCGGCCTGAGGCTCCCAGCTCTGATGTTCAGACTCTGTCTCCGAGTGCCAGACTGCCCGGCGGAATAGTTTCCCTCCCTTTCCTCCACCTGATCCCTCTGATATTCTGAAACCTCCATCGGATCACTCTTCAACTTTCCACATCGTGGGTGGTAGTCTGTACACATAATGTGACCCTGGAATCCGAAGATCATTCTGGGCAATCCACACTGCTGTCACTGGGACTGGATTCTCTCTCCCCTGGTGTGGGTCTGTACACTTCTCCCTTTGCTCCCGGAACAGGTAGACCATGGCTTTGTAACGCTGAAACAGAGTCCCTGAGAAGTGGCGTGTGGGGTCCCTCGGCCTTGCTGATTGACTTCTGTAACTGCCCAGGACCTTTACAGAATCGATGTACACGGACATCCAAGTCACTTTAACAGCTGGAAGAAGCAACAGTTCCATTGGTTGGGAAGTGTGATCCAGGTTTGTTGTGGGGAACTCTCTGGGAGCATCCCCACTGATACACTCAGAAGGTTGGCAGTATCTGTGGAGAGAGAAAGAGTTAACTTCCCGGGTTGAAGGCATTTCCTTAGATTCGGAAATGCTTACATGTTAGTTTTAAGTTGCAAAGACGATGTAGCTGGTGATCCATTGAGCCAGGATAAGAATGGTAGAGTGAAGGAACCATGGTTGACAAGGGACGTAGAATATCTTGTCAAGAGGAATAAAGAAGCTTACCTAACGTTTAGAAAGCAAGGATCAGTCAGGGCTCTGGAGAGTTACAAGGTAGCCAGGTGAGAGTTACAAGGTATCCAGGTAGCCAGTATTCACCAGTGAGAGAGACCTTGACGTTTGTGAGGATGGCCTACGACAGGCTGATACACCAGGACCTGTCGAAGGGAGGAAAGCAGATGTGCTGGAACTTTTGGAAAACATGAGGATCGATAAGTCACCGGAACCGGACGGGATATATCCAAGGTTATTACGGGATTCGAGGGAAGAGATTGCTGCGCCTTTGGTGATGATCTTTAGGTAACCACTGACCACAAGAGTAGTGCCAAATGATTAAAGTGGGTAAATGTTGTTCCTTTGTTCAAGAAACGGAGTCGAGATAACTCTGGGAATTACAGGTCAGTGAGTCTTATTTCAGTGGTGGGCAAAGTGCTTGAGACGTCTCTTGGAGACAGGATTAATTGGCATTTGGAGAATCATCGGCTTATTAGGGACAGTCAGCATGGCTTTGTGAGTCGCAGGTCTTGCCTCATGAGCCTGATTGAATTATTTGAAGATGTGACAAAGCACATTGATGAAGGTCGAGGTCTGTGACCAGTGGTGTCCTGTAGGGAACTGTTCTGGGACCCCTGTTCTTTGTGATTTTTAGAAATGACTTGGATGAGGATGTGTAAGAGTGGGTTAGTAAGTTTACAGTGGACAGTGTGGAACGTTGTTGTTGGTACAACAGGACATTAATAGGATGCAAAGCTGGGCTGAGGGGCAGACGGAGTTCTACCCAGAAAAGTATAAAGCGATACACTTTGGAAGATCGAATTTGAAGGCAGAAGACAAGGTTAATGTCGTGACCCTGAGCAGTGCGAAGGAACAGAGGGACCTTGGGGTCCACTGCCTGGGCTACATAGTCCGTGACGGAAACCGAGCCTGGCGCACTGCTTTTTTATGAGATCAATTCACTGACATCTGAGTTGCCTGATGAATCTGACATCCAGGAAAACGTCACGGTCACTGACGTCAGGATATCAGAGGCCGTCAGGGCTCATGCTAACATTTTGAGTAGTTGTTCCCTCGATTAATGATCCACCACCTTATCGTACTAGTGGATGTCTGCTCCGGGGCCTGGGTTGATATTACCAACAGGTTCGGCAACCCGTGAACATCAAAGTGGAAGTGGTGACGGCACTGCTCGCCACCCCCGCCTCTTTACGGCCGTTTATATTCATTCCATGGTTCGCACACAAATTTGCTCGAAAAGAAATTTAAAAAAAAATATTTGGTGAAATCTGGACTAAACGTAGAAAATGCTGGAAACACTCAGCTGGTCAGGTAATGCTTGTGTAACCAGAAACAAAGTTACAGTTTCGGTTAGAATTGGCTTGGTTCTTGGAGGTAGTGGTAGAGGGGTGTTCGCAGATCGGAGGCCTGTGACCGGTGGTGTGTCGCAGGGATCGGCGCTGGCTCCCCGTTGTGTGTCGTGCATTTTAATGATTTGGATGAGAACATAGATGGCTTAATGAATGAGTTTGAAGAAAACAGCATAATTGGTGGTGTAGTGGACAGTGAAGAAGGTTGTCTAAGGTTACAACAGAATCTACATCAACTGGGAAAGTGGGCAAAGGAATGACAGCTGAAATTTAGCTTGATTTAGTGAGAAGTGATTCATTTTTGGGGAGTTAAAATATGACAGGACATACACAGTGATTGCCAGGCCCCTGTTGAGTGAGAGACAAAGGGGTAAAAGTATGTAGCTCGCTGACAATGGAAACACAGGAAGACATGTTGCTGAGGAAGGCGTAGTATAGCCTGCTTGCCTTCGTAGGCCGAGTTATTCAGTATGAGATTTGGGACACCATGTTACATTTGTACCAAACGCAGTTGGAGGATGATGTGCAGTTCTGCTCATCACACAATACAAGGACGTGATTACTCGACAGAGAGTGCAGATACGGTTCACAATGACGTTCCTGGATTGGAGGGCTTCGGCTATCAGGAGAGATTGCATAGGCCAGGTCTGCTTTCTCTGGAGGGAAGGAGGCTGAAATGATAAAGGGAGACAAAATTATGGTGGGCACAGATAGGATAGATGGCCGGTGCCTATTTCCCACTGCAGGGGTGTCTAAGACCACAGGTCTTAATTTAGTGTGAGAGGGAGAAGGTTTAAAAGGAGATCCGAAGAATAAAGAGTTCACACAAAGAGCAGCTGGTCTCTGGAATGAGCTTGCAGAGGAGGTGATGGAGACAAAACAGCAACAGCGTTTAAGGGGCATCTTGACAGGTGCGTGAACGAGAGAAGCATGAACGAATGTAGAATTAATGCAGGTAAGTGGGGTTGGTATTGATAGACATGAGGATCATGAGACACGGTGGGCCGGAAGGCTGCTCCTACACTGCACCACTCTGTGACACTATGAACATAATCATATTTTTTAGACACCTCAGACGTAGAGTTATTTTCCCTTCTTTCCCTCCTCTTATAGATGTAGCGTTTGTACCCTGGGATTTGGGCTTGACTGAGACTATTGCCATCAGAATAGAAAGACGGGAACCTGCAGATATTGTGTATCTGGATCTCCAGAAGGCACTTGACAAGGTCCACATACAAGGCTAGTGCTCTAGATAAGATCTCGTGGCTTTTCAGGAATGCGTTTGCACGGATTGAAACGTGTTTACACCAAATGATACAGAGTCGGTATAAACAGGTCTTTGTTCAGGCTGGAAGGATGTAAACACTGGACTGTCCCAGGGAGCTATTGTCGTCCCTCACCGATTTACGATTTGTACAATGACCCCCAGAAGGGGTCGGAGTGCAAGGTATCCAAGTTTGCCTGTGTCACTGAAGTAGGTGGGTGGAATATTGCGATGAGGATATCTGGGCTCTGTAACGGGTTATAGATAGGTTGAGTTGGTGCGGAAACTTGCCAAATGAGGTTTAAGGTGGTAAGGTGTGAGGGATCACTTTGAGAAGAGGAATCTAAAGGCAGACTATTACCTAACTGGAGAGAGATTGTAACTGAGCGGAGGGGTCGAGATGGTTGTGTGCAGGAATCACAAAACGTCTACAGGCTGATGTAGCAGGTGTTTAGGAAGGCACAATGAATACTGGTTATTATCGCAAAAGGTCTGGTGCTTGGAAGTGTGTAAATGTTGTTCCAGTTGTTTACTGATGAGACCACAAGTGGATGGCTGCGCACACGTTTGAACTGCTGAATGACGAAATAATTTGCTCGAAGTACAAGCAGTGCGAACGAAGTTCACAAGGATAATAACCGGAGTGGGTGGGTTGTCCTATAACCGGAGCTGACGTTCTCTCTCTCCCGCTCTCTGTCTCTGTCTCTGTCTCTGTCTGTCTGTCTGTCTCTCTCTCTCTCCTCCGCTCTCTCTCTCTCTTTATTTGCAAGGAAAGTTTGACTGACTGTGTCTTCGTTATTAGGGGCGCGTGGTTTCACACGAGGATGGATTATGGACAAAACACCGATCTTTGTCAATGCCTAATCAAAACATCTTCACCAATACCAAATATTCTAACATTCTGCGAGATAGGCACGGGAGGTCTGTGACGTGCAGGCGTCAGAGGAGAGAGAGAAGCGCAGATTCTGAAATTAATCATTTATTGATGTCCTTCTCTGAACCATCTGTGGGTTTGCCTGTCCACCGAATTCCATAACGTGCAAGAAATTAAAAATTTAGACTTTAGAAGGTCTGGTTCCACCTACCGAGATCTTTCGATCTGCAGACGGTCACATCGTTACTGCGATGAAACCCATTGATCATCGCCTCACCAATGCAGACAAATCCAGAGCTGTTTACGTTACCAGAGAGTAAAAAGGTTGGGGACATTGAGACTAAATTCCTGCCATCTTTGGTCAAGGAAGGGGAGGAGGAGCGTGGCGGAATCCTCGGCAATACATCAAAGGATAATTGATAAACTCCGGTGGGGATAGTTTCCATAGTAACGAGAGCACTGCAGTCGCGAAGAGCGACCTGGTCATTTTGTCACCAGAGGTTAGTTTGGCGGTGATTTGACACCCTCTAGAGGACCCCGAGTACATAGACTTCAGTCCGTATAACATAGGGTAGAGTGATGGGTACTTTATAATGTCAACCAGAACATAAAAATCATTGAAAGCACACAATCCCACATAATGATAGAACGCGCAAAATAAGGAATTCTGGACTGTTGCCCATCACGGATTCCCTGTCGGACCTTACACAACCGGCGATAGCGGAATCGCGACCAACTGTAAACCTGGGTATGCAGGTGAAAACCCCATCTTACACACGTTCCCTGATCACCCGCCCCTCTCTCCCTTCTCCATACCCACTCACATTCTCTCACTCCTTTTCTTCTTGTCTCCGCAATCTGTCTCTCCGCCTCCAACCACCCTCTCTGCACACTCACTCTTTCCTCTCTTTTCCCCTCGTCGGACGTCTCTCTCCGTCTGTTTATTACTTATGTTTTTCAAAGCCTCCTCCCATCTCTCACAACTTTCCTATCCTTTCTCTCGCCAACCTCTCCATCTCTCATCTTCCTCCCCTCTTTCACCTCTCCGTCCCTCTCTTCTTCCATATCTGGGCTCTCCCTTCACGCTCTCTCTCTGATTCTCTCTTCTCCCACCTGCTTCCCTCTTTCCTTCTCTCACTTGCCGTCTCCCTTCTGCAAGACTTTGCCCACTCCTTCCCGTCCTCTCTATCTCTTGTTCCCCCAGTTTCACACACTTTTCTCCCCGATTGTCTCAGCCATTGCTCCTAACTCTACCATCCCCTCACCCACCCCATCTATTCTCCCTCTAATTCCCACCCTCTGTTATTCGCGGCTGTTCCCATTTCTGATCCCGTTTCTCGCCATTTTCCTCCACGATTCTGCTCTAATCCTCTCTTTCACTTACTCTCTCCCTCCCATCACTCTCCTCTGGCAGGTGGTCCCTGGCCCACCGAATCTACTTCATCCTAACTCTCTGCTGCCTAGCTCCCAATCTCTCTCTCTCTCTCTCCCTCTCTCTATGTCTCTTTCTCCCTCGCTCTCTCGCTCTTTCTCTTGGTTTGTCACTGTATCTCTAGCCCTCTTCTCTCTAATCCAAGGTCACTCTTTCGTCTCCTCATCTTCGCCCCACACCGCGCATCCCATCGCTTCTCCACTCCCTTTACAAACCTCTCACTATTTTCTTCCCTATACCTCTACACCCCCGTCAAACTTGCCAAGCATCCGCTTCTCTATCCTCCTTGACCACCCTTTTCCCTCTCCTCCCCATGCTTTCTCTCGTCCCTCTCTGACCATCTCTCTCTCTCCACCCATCTCTATCTCACGCTCTCTCTTTCCCTCCCCATGCATCTCCCCCCATTTCTCTGCCAACCCTATCCGTCCACCGGCTCTCCCTCTTCTCCCCTCGCCCATGTTCCCCTCTCCCCTCCCCGCCCTTCCTATCGCCCTTTCTCTTGCTTTCATTCCCAGCGATGTCGTGCCATTATCCCACCCATTTCACCCAATTCGCCCTCCCCTTCTCATCCCCCTCTTCCCCTCCCTCTCCCATCCAGCTACCCGCTTCCCCCACTCTCACCGGTGCTAAATAGCTCCCCTGCCTTCTGATGGGGCGAAAAGAAGAATGTGGCACTCAGGGGCATTTCTCAGCGGCCAAGTCCTGCAGTTCCCTCCAGTATTTCTGCAGCTCAGAGCTTCTGACCCCGTGAGAGGTGACAAGCTGTCGATAGGAGCAGGTGGAGAAGGCAACCTTGTCGCCGAAGAATACAGCTCGGGTATGGATTTCCATCGGTTCCACTTTCAGCTCCACTACGCGTAGCCCCACGTAAACATCCTCGAGTTTGAGCAAAGGCGCTGTCCCGGAGATGTTCCACATACGGCAGGCCAGCTCAGTGGAGAGGACGTACCTGATGTCAGAACAGTAGGGTGGGTACACCTCCCCGGGTACTCCTCCTTGCTGACGTACCACTTGCTGTATGTGTCGCGGAAAGGTCTGGCGCCTTTCACAATTAACGCAGTGTAGAAGTTACTGCGTATGTCCCGGGACAGGTGTTTCATCAAATATTCGGTGTTAACGAACATGTCAGAATCGGTCTTCATCACGAAAGAGGCGGAGGCACAGGAGCGTCAGAGCCACTACAGACCCAGTAGCACCTTGAGGGTCAGGTTGTGGCTCTGTCCTCGAAATCTCCCTGGATGATGACCCGGTGCACAGCGCCCTCCCGCCGGATCAACTCCTGTCGCTCTCGCCCGTGTCCCAACAGGAAATAGGTGACCGACCTGGCTTCACCAACCCGTCGCTCGCTCCCCCAGGTCTGGCGGATGGCCGAGCGAGTCTCGAACTGATCGGGGTAGCTGGTGACCAGCAGGACGAGCAAGGGAGAGCTGTTGTCACACCGCCTGACGGGCTGCTTCTGGAAGGAGGTGTCGTTGAACTGCGATGGAGATCGGGGCTGGACGCTGCTGCGGCTCCGATCTCTGCTCCACAGAATCATCAGGATCAGACAAAGAATGAGAAGCAGGAGGATCCCACCCTTGAGGAACCGGTTGCCACATTGTGGTTTGAGTAACATCCACTGTCAACGGCTCGGACCTGCTGGAACAATAAAGAAAATTAATGCATCAACACTTACGTTCCAACCAAGGGGAATGCTCCGTCCATCAGTGCACTGGGAGACACGTGATGTGGAGAAGAGGGAGCTCACACAGTAAAGCACCTCCCACGGTGTGGCACTTCCTGGGACCAGAGTATCCCACAGTGCAGCAGCTGATGGGCAATGCCCGTTGCACAGTGCGGTTCTCCCTCGCATAGTCCGTCTCAAAGAGATGCATTTCCACCCATTGGTTCCCCCAGAATTTGGAGGCCTCTCAGGTCAACACTGGCCCTTCGCGGTGCTCAGTTGGCATTACCCCTTCAGACTGCAAAATAGTAAATGCAATTCCGGAATATGCTCCAGCACGTTCGGATGAACTGGTCTTCCTGCTGAGATCCCCGTCATGGCAGAAGGCAGCCTGGAGCCGCCTTGGTTCATCCCGTATTATCCCAAGAAAAGACTGGGAACATCGTGTTGAAGAAGGCTACTGGAGTTGAACCGCAGCTGTGTGCTATAGACAAGCTACTCTTAGATCCCACCTAATATGGACAATTGTCCAGGTATGTCCAGCGAGCAACTAGCAGCAGCCATCTGATCTAACTAAAGCCAAACTATCTCCGAAATGGATGGAGTGCAAAGTGATTGAAGGTGTCGTTGACAGTCCTGTCAATAATAAGCTGCTCTCCGATGTCCAGTGTGGGTTTTGCCGGGACCACTCGGCTTCAAACATTATTACACCCTTTGAGGCTGAATTGGCCGAAACAGACAATCCAAGTGAGGGAGGAAAGATCCATTTGACCCCAGAGGGGAGGAACTCCGCAGAGCTCGTTTCCTGCTTCATTTTACACGGAGTGATCTTTAACCAGGCAATCCTTTGGGTAAATCGACAGTTTTAGACCGTGTGAGCCCGCACTCGGTGAACGTCGCCGGAGCTCTGAGGGGGGCTCAGACTGAGGGAAGATTCTTCACCAAATGAGGAGGTTTGGTTTGAATGAAAAGTCAGAAATACATATAATATGCCTCATTATCCTTACCTTAATTTCATCAATAGGCCACCTGTGTGTATATTTCCAAGTTACTTCCTTGTTGGTTCACTGCGAATAATCAGGTGCGCCATCATTGGTTTATCTGGGAGCTGCGGGTTGTTCTGTGAGAATGAGAGCTCAGTGACTGTGTGCCAACAGCTCCTTGTCGACAGGACGGATTCCACAGTTATCAGAACAGGGAGCGGCTGTGGCGCTGAAACCAGATCCAACCGGTTCCACAATCCATGATCACCTTCAACGGAACAAAGTTGGTTTAAAAATACATTTAACCCCTTCATATACAAACAAGTACAGTAACACCAATATGAAGTTTGAAACAATCTTTAACACTTCTGTCTGCTACATTCCTTGCTGAAATCCCACCGTCCTCTTCCCGTTGTTTTACCAAGGATGTTTTTCCATATAGAAAGGGGTGACAGGGCCGTGCCCGGAGTTCAATTCAGTTGACGCTGTCAGTCTGAGAGATGTTATCAGCGCGGTATAGTTTAAACGACCTCGAACCCCGTTTCCAACTGTACTGAATGGAGTAGCTTCCCGATTTTATCCGATTTAATGAAGGGTGTATCACTACCAGTATCCAGTTACCGTTCTATTCTCTCGCTAAAATCCGTATTTTACCACAATCTGACAGTCATTAATATCAGTCACCGTCCACAGTAACCAGGGACAACCTTTCTCTCTGAGGATCCTCTAATGTTGGAACCGGATGGTGCTGAGCTCGATCCACGGCCCCCACAGGATGATGTTCCAAGTTCTGAGCAGGGATCAACAATCGCCCTGCGTCACTCTGCTTAGTCGGCTCTGAGATCAACTCAATGCTCGTTCAACTCCTGGTCCTGAAACCGAACACTTCAGCAGACTGGACACGAAACGGTGCAGTCAGATTACACCCAGTGTCGGTGGTAACCGAATCACAAGCAGTAGTCCGGGAATTTACATTCCGGCATGACAGAAAATGTCTCTGAAACAGAATGGATGGGTCACATGCCACGAATTCCAGGTCCCACTTTCTGTGCCGTGGGAGATCTCCTCATGTGTAATCGGAGACAATTCGTGGGGAAAACTCAACTTTCACAGCGCAGTGTCATGTGAAATGCAGCCCTGCAACTGATATCACTTTAACCCAGTTTGTTGTTGTTATTACCCTCTAATTGCCCCTTAACCCATCAACCGGACGACTTTCACTACCTATATCCGCGGCAACTCTTGCCTCACCGAACCATTATCATTTTGTAGTCCCATTGATCACCAGCTACATAGTCTTTGCAACTTAAAACTAACAAGTAACAGCGTTTCCAAATCTGAGGAAATGCCTTCAACCCAGGAGGTTAACTCTTTCTCTATCCACAGATACTTCCAACCTTCTGAGTGTATCAGTGGGGCTGCTCCCCGAGAGTTCCCCACAACAAACCTGGATCACACTTCCCAACCAATGGAACTTTTGGTTATTCCAGCTGTTAAAGTGACTTGGATGTCCGTGTACATCGATTCTGTAAAGGTCCTGGGCAGTTACAGAAATCAATCAGCAAGGCCGAGGGACCCCACTCTCCATGTCTCAGGGACTCTGCTTCAACAATACAAAGCCATGGTCTGCCTGTCCTGGGAGCACAGGGAGAAGTGCACAGACCCACACCAGGGGAGAGAGAATACAGTCTCAGTGTGGATTGACCAGAATGATCCCCGGACTCCGGGGTCACATTATGTGCAGAGATTACCACCCAGGATGTGGAAAGTTGAAGTGTGATCCGATGGAGGTTTCAGACTATCAGAGGGATCAAGTGGGGGAGACGGAGAAAAACTATTCACCCGGGAAATCTGGCACTCGGAGACAGTCTGAACATCAGAGCTGGGAGCCTCAGGCCGGATCCCCACAGGCTGACGACGTTTCCCCACAGGCTCACTGTTTCCAGCAGCCAGACCCAGACAAACTGCAGCAGTCGGTGCGTCGGCACATCCCACCCTCAAATCATCAGATGTCAAACAGCACGTCGGGAACTGACAACCCTTTATAGATTTCACCATCGGAAATGTAACCTAAATACAGAGGGACTTTTTAATTTGTGAGCAAAATCAAAATAATCAGTTCACTGTTCAGTTACAACCAGACAATTAGCACACGAGGAATAGCAGGTTAAATAATCCGTCCCATTTACGATAAGATAAGATAAGATAAGATAAGATAAGATAAGATAAGATAAGATAAGATAAGATACGATAAGATAAGTTATGATCAGATCAGATCAGATCTTTATTAGTCACATATACATCGAAACACACAGTGAAATACATCTTTTGTGTCGTGATTTTGGGGGGTAGCCCGAAAGTGTCGCCACTCTTCCGGCACCAACATAACATGCCCATAACTTCCTAACCTGTACGTCTTTGGAATGTGGGAGAAACATCCGGGTGACCGCTGATTATGAAATCACGCTTCAGTGCAGCGTCCAAGATCACTGCAGATCCAGGGACAACGACTGAGATATTTGACAAGTTACCATGATATCAACAGGCTGCAGCAGGGACTCGAGGGAAAATTCCAGCCGCAACAGCCTCAGCAACATGGCCAAAATCGCTCTCTCCCCAGATAGTCCCACTCCCGGGACACAGAATGCCATCACTGGTGGCCGAGACTGAGCCCCAGCCCGGACACTGAACGCCATCACTGGTGTCCCAGACTAAGCCCCACCCATGCCAGTGAATGCCATTACTGGTGTCCCAGTCTAAGCTCCACCGCAGGACACTGAATGCCATTACTTCTGTCCCAGAATGAGCCCCACCCTGGGCCCTTCCTGTCGGTGCAGTTCCCCAGGTTCAAATGGATTGACCGCTGAGACACGGGGCAGCAGGACCGCCCCTGATACCACAGCCACCTCAGCTCGAGCTGGGAACCGGTACAGCTGTTCGGTGTTAAATACGGGGCGCAGCCATTTAAAGTGGAGGGCGGCCGTCGGCCAGAAGTGTTCCCATCCAGAGGCCGGTGATTTTCCTACAGCGAGATGTTCACTGGGACACACTCAGTCCGGGTCTGGTTCCCCGCAGTGACTTCAGCTGATTCTCTCCACTTGAACTGAAATGATTCTCCCGCAGCCTGAAACAGGTTGAAGAATAAAGAGGAAATAAACAGATTGTACAACAGGGTCAGTAACAGGGCACTGGGGTTAACAGCAACACTTGGGGACAAATATCACCAGGACAGCCCGTGGGCCGACTGATCATGAATCCCATTAACACTCACGTGATCAGCTCCAGACTCGGGAGGGTCAGTACGAGGTGGCAGAGAGCGGGGACAGATCGGTCTGTGAAGGATTATTTCCCCAGGTCCAGCACCCTCAGTGAATGGTATATCGAGAGTGGAGGTGAGATCCTTGATGTAAGAATCTGTGAGACCCAGATCGCTCAGCCTGTAGATGAGAGAGTGTGAGGGTGAAGGACACAGAGATACAGGAGACAGTGCAAATCCCCAGGGTTTATCAATAACAGAATTACTGATCCCACAGGTTGAAAATCTCTAGTTCGGCATCCTTGAGACCTGACCAGTGATCATCTTGATAGCATGTGAGTGAACACACCCACACACAGAAAACATGAGTGAGGGAGACACAGTCACGCTGATTAGACATTGCACAGTCGGTGAAAACATGAGTGAGGGAGACACAGTAACGCTGATTACACATTGCAAGTCGGTGAATGCACTCATGGCCAGGGGGTCTTCATAGCTTGACTGCAGGTGATGCAGGCAAATGCTACTGGGATTGCCATCCACATGCAAAACCTCCTGAGTCACACACTGCCTGACTCTCCCCCCACCCCTCAGCCTCCCCATACACCACCCTCCCCTGGGTCACACACTGTCTGACTCTCCCTCCACCACCTCCTCCCCATACATCACCCTCCCCTGGGTCACAAAGTCCAGCTCTCCTTGGGCCATTCGTCCGCAGATCACACACTGCAAACTCTTCATTCTCCACCCCCCCCTAACCCAAATACACCATCCATCCTTGGGTAACACACTGCCCAACTCCGCATCCCATCAACACCACCCCCTCCCCATACACCTTCTATATCGCTGGCTCACACACTGTCTGACTCTACTCCAACCCCTCCTCTTCTCCATGCACCACCCATCCCTTGGTCACACATTGTCTGATATTCCTGGGGCCATTCTTCTCCAGATCACACGCTGTCCAACTCCTCATCCTACCCTCCCCATACACCACCCATCCCTGGGTCACAAACTGCCTGATCTCCATCCTCCTCTGCTCACACACTGTTTCATCTCCCTTGATGAATCCATAACTGTCCAAATATGCCCCATGCTCAGTGACTGCAATGTTCTGATCTACAAAAGGAAATGGAGAAACGCAAACCCAATGTTGACTCCCTGTCAGGGAGGCATCATTCCCTCCGATACTGAGCGACAGAGTCACATCACCAAACATAACCTGACAGCACGTGTGGCCTGTCCAACTGATCCACAGTCAGATCAACAGAGGTGTATCAGGTATGTCCATCCCACCCTGTGTGCAGTAGACCCATTCCCGCTCTCCTGGATACTCTCGTGTGTCCCGCAACGTTCACTGATACCACATGGAATTACCCAGTTCAGCAAAGTGCCACAGCAGATGGAGACCACTGATCTCCAGGTACACAGTGGTCTCGATCGTGGCAGCTGGGAATTTAAATTCAGCTAAATAATCAAATGATGAAATAATCTGGAATAAAATGTCATTACCTCCAGTGGCTGACATGCCGCTACTACACAATTAGTGATTACTTCACCTGTTTCCCAGAGACACCCACATCCTGTGAACAAGTGGTAAATCCTCCCAACTTTAACATGACTTTTGGTGCCTTCACTTCCACAGCACCATCATGTGGATATGAAACATTGACTCCAATCTACTTTTGGTTTACAAGGCCAGCGTGCATCATCGGTGGGGCTAGAAACTACTTTATAATCACAGTGTAAAATTCTCTGCGGTTCCTGCTGTGGACACATATTCTCCTTTCACTATCCAACACACTTACTGCAACCATCCACAGACTAAACCAGATGTAATGCACCACCAATACTTCACCAAGTCCTTCCCCTCCCCTCATCTCCACTGAGTCACAGTTCTAAGGAGCACTGGCTTTTCCTTCTCCTCTCTCTAAGATAAGGACACACAAACCCATATTAATCTATATCAACAAAGGCAAAGAGATTTTTAATTCAGTGAGAGGCGATCCCTGGACGACTGACAATTGGCCTCAGCGGCAAGCTGTGTGAAAGGGCCAGATTTCCATTCCAAAATTTGATTAGCCCAGCTGACTCATCAGGATAATCCAACAGTTTCACTCCCAATATTACTGACATTAGCCTTCGCAATTAGGTGCCAAAATTATTTCAATTACTTGACCAAGTGTTCCAACAGACCTGGCTGGATTGAACCAGTATTTGGGGATGGTTATTTGAGTTGTTGTGCAGAGCAGTGGCAGATTAAATATAACCCTGATAAGTGTGCGGTGAAGCACTGTGGGGGATGGTCATCTGAGGGCAGGACATACACCAGGAATGATCGAGGTCCAGGGAGTACTGAGGAACACAGAAAACTTGGTCTATGAATCCAAAGATCGCTGACGTTGGCAGCACAGGGAGACGGTGGCTGAAGGAAGCAGACAGTATGTGAGCGTTCATTAGGTGGGGCATAAAATACGGGTGAAGCATATCTTGGTACAACTTTACAAAATGCCGATGAGGCTACATGTACAACAGCGCGTGCAGTTCCTATTACCACACAATAGGAAGGAAGTGCATGCACTGGGGAGGGTGCAGAGAACATGCTCCAGTCCTGAGAAAGGGTCTTCAACTTGAAACATTAACTCTTTCACTTCCCACAAATGTGGTCTGACCTGCTGAATATTTACAGCATTTTTCTGTGCTTTACATTTCCAGCACCTGCAGTATCTTTGGTTTTTCACCAGGATATCGCCTGGGATAAAATGTTTCAGTTATGAGATGGGCTGGTCTTGTTGTCCTTGGAGCAGAGGAGACCAATGGAAGACATGACAGAGGGGCACAAAGTTATGGGAGGCACAGACGGGGAAAGTAAACTGGTCATAGTGTCAGAATCATACAGCATAGAAATGGGCCCTTCGACCCAACTGGTCCATGCTGACCAAGATTCTCATCTAAGCTTTTCCCATTTGCCTGCATTTGGCTCATATCCTTCTCAAACTTTCCTATCCATGTAGTGCCCAAGTAACTTTTAATTGTTAATGTACCTGCCTCAACTACTTCCCCGCCAGCTAATTCCATATACTGACCACCATCTTCATGAACAATTTGCCCCTCAGGTTCCTATTAAATCCCTCCTCTCTCATTTTAAACCTATATCTTCCAGTTCTCGATTCACCACCACCGGGTAAATATTGTGCGCATCACCTTATCTATGCCCCTCATGATTTTATGCACCTCAATGATTCACCCCTCATTCTCCTATTCTCCATTGTGAACAGTCCCAAGCTGCTCGACCTCTCTCCGTAACTCAGTCCCTCGAGTCTCGGCGACATCCCCATCACTCCTTCCAGCATAACAACATTTTAGCTCTCGCAGGGTGCCCAAAACCAAACACAATATTCTAAATACAGCCTCACCAACTCCTGTACAACTGCAACATTGCAGCCCAGCTTCTATGCGCAGTGCCCTGACTGATGAAGGCCAGCCTGCCAAATGCCTTCTTCACCACCCTGTCTACCTGTGACGCCACTTTCAGGGATCCATGTACTTTTACTCCTGGGTCTCTCTGTTGTACAACACTCCCCAGGGCCCTACCATGGACTGTGAATGTCCAAGCCTGATTTGTCTTCCCAAGAGGCAACACCTCCCACATATCTGAATTAACCTCCATTTGCCGTTCCACAACCCACTTCCCCATCTGATGGAGATCGCTGTATAAATCTTGATGATCATCTTCACTGTCTACAGCACCACCGATTTCAGTGTCATCTGGAAACTTACTGACCATGGCTGGTATATTCTCACCCCAGTTACTGATATCGATGACAACTAGCAATTGGCCCAGCACCGTCCCCTGGGGAACACCACTAGTCAAGGGTGTCCAGTCCAATAAACAACCTTCCACCATCAGCTCTGCTTCCCTCAAGCAAGCCAACCGTGCATCCAATTTGCCAGCTCTCTCTGGATCCCATGTGAGCTTTCCACATCAGCTGACCATGTGGAACCCTGTCAAAGGCCTTACTGAATCCATACAGACTACATACCGAGGGCAGAGGTGTCTAATACCAGGGGGCATAGATTTAAGCAGAGGAGTGAGAGGTTCACAGGGATAGGCGGAACGGTTTATCATTCAGATACCTGGAACACACTGCCCAAGGTGGTGGGGGAGGCAGCTACTTTCACCACATTTAAGAAGTGGATGAGCATTGAAATTGCCAAGATACAGTTGGCGATGAACCAAGTGCTGATAAATGGGACCAGTACAGACAGCGAGTCGATGGGCAGAATAGGCACGGCAGGCCAAAGGTCTGTTTCCGTGCTGTACTATCTCCGACTCTGGACGTGCTAAACTAACGACGGTGGCACCGCAAACCATTTGGTTCAAAACTCTACACCCCTCTTAACTTGAAATAAACGAGGCTGTACCCCTTTGTCCCCATTGCTTATATCTGTTCCTGTCCAGGTATCACACAGAGTTTGGCAACTTCTGCTGAACAGCTGGCAATCGGTGAAGCTCCTGTGCCCTCTTCCATCAATGTCAGTTTCTGTTTTCAAACGTGCACCTCTCACTGTGTCAGAATCAATGATTAAATCTGGCCCTCAACACTGTGTTCACATCCACAAGCACTGCAACTTGAACCATCTCACTGAGATTCTGATGCAGACCCAACCACTGCACTCTGCACTCGAGATCACATCTCTCCTGCTTCTGACATGTAAAATACCTGAGGAATGGTCTTTAGATTCAGATTGAAGGTTCCAGTGGAGGCTCCAGGGAGGCTACATCTCCACACAAACTGCCCACTTGAACCATAGAACAATACAGCACAATACAGGCCCTTCGGCCCACCATGTTGTGCCGAACTTCAAACCACTCCTGAGACTATCTAACCCCTTGATCCCACATATCACTCTATCTTAAATTCTTCAGTACGCTTATCTAACAATCTCTTGAACTTGACCAACGTATCAGCCTCCGCCACCACCCCAGGCAGCGCATTCCATGCACCAACCACTCTCTGGGTGAAAAACCTCCCTCTGATATCTCTATTGAACTTCCCATCCATTACTTTAAAGCCATGCCCTCTTGTATTGAGCATTGGTGCCCTGGGAAAGAGGTGTTGGCTGTCCACTCTATCTATCCCTTCTAATATTTTGTATACCTCTATCATTTCTCCCATCCTCTTTCTCTCTAATGAGAGAAACCCTAGCTCCTTTAGTCTCTCCTCATAATCCAGGCACTCTAATCCCCGCAGCATCCTGGTAAATCTCCTCAGCACCCTTTCCAATGCCTCCACATCCTTCCTATAATGAGATGTGGAGGAGAAGATCACTTGAGAAGCCTGCTTATACCAGTGACACAGGAAACTCCATCACTGTCGCTGTCCAGTCACTGTGTCTGAGCTGCTCACCCCTGGGAATCCTCCTGCTTCCCGGCTCACTCTCTTCCTCAGCAAGCCGTTCTCCTCACTCACTGTATTTGAGCAGATCACAAAAGCCCAACCAAGATGATTTATTGAACAGTCCCTATGTCCCTCCACCAGTACCGTGCTTCTCCTGGAGATGTTAACTCCCTCTCCTCATCCCTTTCCCTTTTCCTTTGTGAACTCCAGGTATTCACACCAGATCTGAACCCACTGTCAGGACATTTATATCTCACAGAAGGCTGTACAAACCCGTGTCCATGTCTGATGCAGAGGTCACTGCGTCCCCTTCCCCATTTGCACTCTCAGCCATACCAGTGACAGGTGCTCCAAAATTCTGGTGCTTTGTAACAAACAGAACGTTAACAGGAGGGTTGGAAATAATTAGGATGAAAAGGGAAAGTTTACATTTAGAAATGACACACATACTGTCTGGTCCAATGGAGCAGATCCTCCCTTGTTTACAGAATTTACTTTCGGACCCACCCTCCCCAGGTCGCGCACCGGCCTGTCTCCCGGGACCCACCCTCCCCGGGGTGGCGCACCGTCCCATCCCACGGGACAAACCCCCGGGGTCGCGCACCGTCTACTGTATCCACTTAATCAGACCCCTACTGTCTGAGCCCACGCAAGCGCCACACCCCCACTGACCCTCTGCGCCCACGCAGGTGCTCCCCTCCACGCCACTCACGCTCCCACACCCCCAGATATTCACTCACCCCACCCCACGCAGGCCTCTCCCTCCCGGCACCCAGGCATGCGTTCCCCCATCCCCAGGCAGGTGGTCCTCACTCACTCAGCAAGTACTCACGCGTCCCCATATCATTCACCATCCCCGCAGTCATCCCAGCCTCCCCCATCGCCCGCATACACCCAGACGTCCCCAGCCCACCCCCCGCAACCACGCAGGCGTCCCCCCTACACCCACACAGAACCCTCCCAACACCCCCGCCCTCGAAATCACAACGAACGGATCCCATCCAGACACATGTTACAGCCCTGCCCAGTGGAGCTCGGTCCCACTCCCTGGGCACCGGCCCGGCCCGGTCCCACTCCCCGGGCACCGGCCCGGCCCACTTCCACTCCGAACCCCCCCGATTTACATAAACCCGAAACCGGCCCCCTCCTCACCGCTGACCGAACAGGAGACCGCCGGGAATGTCTGGAGGACCAGGTCCACGCTTGCGCTTTGCCGGAGTTCCCCACAGCGCCACCAGTGAGCGGATGACCGAAGGGACAATGCAGCGGGACCAGCCTTTCGGCCCCTTCACTGGGTACCCAACCTCCGCCACGTCAATGACCATCACACATTATTCCCCTCAGCAATTAGCTGTTTCACTGATTCAGCCAACAACTGCCTGTCAGAGGAAGGATGTTCAGGGTTCACATTGTCAGGGTGTTTAGTTTACTGGGAGACATAAAACACTGCAGCGACTGCAGCTCTTTACTAATTAACTTTGGGTGGACTTCTCTGGCATTTATCATTGACATCAGTGTGCCGTTACACTCACACAACACTGAATTCAGTGGTGAAACACTGTTATTTTCCTTCTTTGTCCAACCATGTCAGTGTCTATCAGTATATACTGACTAACGAGACCCTGCACTGACCAAAGCCGCCACAGCCCAGACCGTCCTGGAAAGTCCTCCCCAGACACATTTGGGGATTTGTGAGCCAGCCCGAGACAAACCACACACTGCCCAGTCCACCGATAACACGGCACAGCTTGGTAGACAGTAGTTCTTCAGGGGGACTTTAAATCACCCCACACTGAATTCAGTGGTGAACCCTTGAAGTTTCCTTCGTTGTCCACCTAAAATCAGTGGAAATGTCGACTAAATGTTTTGAAAACAAAGCGCTGGCCACCCACGTCTGACGTCACACACGGCTCCCCACATACATGTGACGTCACACGCGCTGCCCGGCTCGCGCGGAGACGGTTTAACGGCCGAGCGCGCGCCCACCAACCGCCACCTGGCCCTCCAACTGTCAACAGAGGAGGTCGAGCAATCCTGTTCCCATTGGTGCGAGGGGACGTCAATCACTGGTTATAACCAATAGCGGAGGAAAACCCGCCGAGGGGGCGTTATCCCCGCAGACACCACCTCCCGCTCGCTCCACAAACTCTTGGTCAAACCCGAACAAACCTCAGAGCAAATGTGCCGTTTTTTAATTTCTTTCCATTATCCTCCGGGGGGAGTTGGGGCCGTTTGTGAACCGGTTTCCCCACCGACGGGTGAAGCGGCTTCCTGCGGCCGGAGCCGGTGAGTTGAGCTGCCTGTGATGCTGCTGCAGGGTTTCCATTGGATGTGTCCCTCCATGTACATGTGCACCCGGCAATGAACCCGAGCGGACCTGACACAACCTGGGGAGGGTGGCGCGGGGATGATCATGTCCAGAGGGTTCAGGATGATGTGGGCAAGGTGGGTGAGTGGGAACAACAGGTCAGATGGAGTCCAGTGTGGGAAATGTGAGCTCCCCACTTCTGTGGAAGGGACGGAAATGCTGAGTGTGTTTAAATGGTGAGGGACTGAGGTGCAGCGGGCAGTGAGGGAGGCCACATGGAAGTTGTATTTACTGCAGGAGTTACTGGGTATAAGAGTGAAAATGACCGCGCACCTGTTATTTAGAGCTTTGTTGAGTCTGCAGCTGGAATATTGTGGAACATCTCGATCTGCTGGTGTAACATCAGTCATGCAGCACTTGCTGCAGAGAGCTGGCAGTGAAGGGTCACCCCACTGTTCACTGCAACCATGAGTTTGTCACATGAAGAATAATCAAACAGGCTGAGCATTGCCTAAAGTGTGCAGGACGAAGTGGTGACCTGACTACATGCGCAACATCATCAACGGGTTCAAACCAAACTACTGGGAGAGCTCAGCGTCTGTGGGGCAAAGGGATCACTGACCTTACCGTATGAGCTCTGGGATCGGGATTGAGGGAAAAGAGGAGAGGTTGGCCGTGTCCGGGGGTGGGGAATGGGCCAGAGGCTGGGAGGCGATCGGTGGATCCCAGATCTGTTCCCAGAGCGCCTGCCCCCACAGGGGCTTTCCCTGGATCTGCCAGTTCCCCTTGTGCCATCCATGTGGCCATCCCATTCCCCGCTGCCCGGGACCCTGTGGACATGTGCAGCCGATGGGTTTGGTGCTGCGGCAACAGGGTGACCGCCACCCGTTCAGCCGGCTGTTGCATCCGCCCTCTCCCTGACTACATCAACGGTGATGAGGTCGAGAGAGCTGACAGCTTCAAGTTCCTAGGAGTGAACAACACCAGCAGCCTGTCCTGGTCAAAGCACGTAGATGCCACGGCCAAGAAAGCTCACCAGCACCTCTACTTCCTCAGGAGGCTAAAGAAATTCAGTTTGTCCTCTTTGACTCTCACCAACTTTTACCGATGCACCATAGAAAGCATCCTATCTGGATGTATCACGGCTTGGTCTGGCAACTGTTCTGCCCAGGACCACAAGAAACTGCAGAGAGTTGTGGACACAGCCCAGCACATCACGGACACCAGCCTTCCCTCCTTGAACTCTGTCTTTACCTCTCGTTGTCTTGGTGAAGCAGCCGGCATAATCAAAGACCCCACCCACACGGGACATTCTCTCCTCTCCTCTTCCATCTGGTAGAAGATACAGGAGTCTGAGGGCACGTACCACCAAAATGAAGGACAGGTTCTACCCCACTGTGATGAGACTATTGAACCGTTCCCTTATACAATGAGATGGACTCTGACCTCACGATCTACCTTGTTGTGACCTTTCACCTTATTACACTGCACTTTCTCTGTAGCTGTGACACTTTACTCTGTACTGCTATTGTTTTTACCTGTACTACATCAATGCACTGTGTAATAACCCGATGCACCTGCACTGTGTAATGAATTGACCTGTACGGACGGGATGCAAGACGAGTTTTTCACTGTACCTCTGTACAAGTGACAATGATAAACCAATCCCAATTCCTTGCTGCTGTAGAACTGTCCCTGGGTTCATAACAGCAGCTCCCCACCCCTGAACAGCGGCTCTCTGGCGGCTGGAGCCGTCCGTAAACCAGGCATGGCGTCGGTCTGCTTCTGGCTGCTGTTCGTGCAGCACGTCCCGCGTTACAGGAGAGGGAGGCACCGGGATGGGAGGGTCGAGGGTCTCCGTGCCCCTGTCCACCGGTGCCTGGGCTGCACTTCTGTGCAACGTGCTGATGCCCTCAGGACCCTTCCTTGCTCGTTCTCCAATGTAGCACTTCCACTTCACAGCAGAGGCTGGCTGTGCCCTCCCCAACCTGTGAGCGGAGCCCCCCAGGAGCACCCATGTCAGAATGAGGAGGTCGCGTCTGAAAGTGACCCGGCTCCCCTCTGTGTAGGCTTCTGTCTCCACTGACGCCCAAAAGCAGACCAGCAGTCATCGTTCAAAGGGCGTGTATCATTTAGCTGACTCGGGCAGAGAACGGGACCAGAAGCCCAGGGGAGGGTTCACTCCATTCTGTTCTGCCACAGACTCCATACAGCGGTGTTCTGATGTACGGATGGCTGTAACTCAAACGGCAGCCCCTGCCAATGAGCCACTGCTCCCCTTGGCAGCATCAAACGCCTTGTTGCTGTTCTGGCCCCATCCAAAAGCTGCCTTTTCTTGAGTTACTGTGTCTGGAGGTCGGAGCAGGGCAGCTAGGTGTGGTCTGTTTCTCTTGTCCAGTCGCCCAACGGGCCCCACAAACCTTGGTGTTCTTTGCTTATTGGTGGGGGTAGCTAGTTAAACTATCGTTTTGTACTTTCTCCGGGATCACTTGATGCCCTGAGACCCACCGGATACCCAGGACCTGGACCGTCTGACTCGGCCCCTGTACCTTCTGTGGATTAACCGCCCATCCTGAACCTTTCATGTGGCTCACCAGCACATCCAGGGCTTCGGCAGTGGGGACAGGATATGGTGATGTTGCAGTGGGGACCTGGATGGTCAATATTGTGGGCAGTGGGCATCGTGATGTTGCAGTTGAGACTCTGCAGGGTGAAGGTGCAATGTGGACCGGGCAGAGTGATTGTCCAGTAGTGACAGTGCAGGGCGAATGGGTAGTGGGGACAGGGACAGGTGAAGGTGCAGTGGGGACCAAGCAGTTTGAATGTGCTGTGGGGAATGGGCAGGTTGATTGTGCCTTGGGGAATGGGAATGCTGATGTTGCAGTGGAGACTGGAGTGGGTTAAGGTGCAGTGGGACCAAACAGGGTGAACGTCGAGTGGGGGCTGGGCAGGGTGAAGGTGCACTGAGGACCGGGCAGGGTGAAGGTGCACTGAGGACCGGGCAGGGTGAAGGTGCAGTCAGGACCGGGCAGGGTGAAGGTTGAGTGGGTGCAGGGCAGGGCGAATGTTGAGTGGGTGCAGTGCAAGGTGATGGTGCAGTGGGGATGGGACAGAGGTGAAGGGACAGAGGTGAAGTTGCAGTGGGGACAGGGCAGGGTGAAGGTGCATTTGGGTCTGGGCAGGGTGAATGTGCAGTGTGGACAGGGCAGGGTGATGGTGCATTAGGGACAGTGCAGGGAGAATGTGCAATAGGACTGGGCAGGGTGAAGATGCCATGGGGACTAGGCAGGTTGAAGATACAGTGGGGACCGGGCAGGGTGAAGGTGCATTGGGGACCTGGCAGTGAGCTGGTGAAGTGGGGACTGCGCAGGGTGGAAATGCAGTTGGGATGGGGCCGTGTGAAGGTGTAATGGGGACTGGGAAGGATGGGTATGGGGCAGGGTGACGGTGCAGTGGTAACAGGTAAGGTTGAAGGTGCAGTGTAGACAGGGCAGCGTGAAGGTGCAGTGGGGACTGGGCAGGGAGAAGACACAGTGGGAATCTGGCACATTGATTGTGCCGTGGGCAGTGGGTTGGGTGATGTTGCAGTGGAGACCGGACAGGGTGAATGTGCAATGGGACGGGACAGGGTGAACATCCAGTGGGTCCAGGCAGGTGAAGATGTAGTGTGGACCAGGCAGGGTGAAGGTGCAGTGGACAATGGACAGGGTGAATGTGCAGGGGGGACAGGGCAGGTTGAAGTTGCCGTGTGAAATGTGCACGGTGAAGGTGCAGTGGAGAATGGACAGGGTGGTTCAGTGGTGACAGGGCAGGGTGAAGGCACAGTCGGGACTGGGCAGGGTGAATGTTGCAGCGGGGACCAGACTGGGTGAAGGTGGAGTGGGGAATGTACAGGGAGGTGCAGTGGGGACATGGCAGGGTGAAGTTGCAGTGGGGCTGTGCAGGGTGAAGGTGCAGTGTAGTCCGGGCAGTGTAAATGTGCAGTGGGGACTGGGCAGCGTGAAGGTGCAGTGGGGAGTGGGTATGGTGATGTTGCAGTGGGGACCTGGATGGTGAAGTGTCAGTGGGCAGTGGGCATCGTGATATTACAGTTGAGACCCTGCAGGATGAAGGTGCACTGGGGACCAGGCAGGGTGAATGTGCCATGGGGACCGGGCTGGGTGAAGGTGCCGTCAGGACTGGGAAGGGGGCAGGTGCAGTGGGGATCGAGAAGGGTGAAGGTGCAGTGCGGACTGGGCAGTGTGAATCTGCAGTGGGAAACGAGTGCAGTGAAGGTACAGTGGAGACTTGACAGGGTGGTTCAGTGGGGACCGGGCAGGGTGAAGGTGCAGTGGTGACAGTGCAGGGTGAAGGTGCAGTGGGGACCGGGCTGGGTGAACGTGCCGTCTGGACCGGGCTGGGTGAACGTGCCGTCTGGACCGGGCTGGGTGAATGTGCCGTCTGGACCGGGCTGGGTGAATGTGCCGTCTGGACCGGGCAGTGGGAAGGAGCAGTGGGGACCGGGCAGGGTGAAGGTGCAGTGGGGACCGGGCAGGGTGAACGACCATGGAACAAGGCAGTGAGAATATTCAGTAAGGTATTAGCAGAGTGAAGCTGAACAGTGGACGGGGCAGGGAGACAGCGCTGTGTGGTCTGCACATGCTGACGGTGCATTTGGATGCGGGCAGGTTGAATGTCCAGTGCAAACCTGCAGTGTGAAGCAGCAGTAGTTCTGGGCAAAGTGGTGATGCAGGTGGGACTGAAGGTGAGTGTGAATGACATTTCCCTCCCTCCTCTCTTATCTCTCTGAAAATTCCTCCCGACTGTGCACCGTCTGTCAAGGTAAATGTCATATTACTCCTGTACCTCAGCTAGCAATTGTTACCAGCAACTCAATGGAAAGTTTCCACACATCCTGTTCCAACGAAAACGTCTGTTCTCTCCAGTCATTCCTCATCACTCCCACTTCCATGCAGAATAACAGGCGGGTACACCTCCTCTGCCCTCCCTCCAGTGAAATCGTATCATTGCTGTCATGTGGAGACCACAACTCTCCGTGATGCTCAAACTGTGACCAAACTGGTGTGGTAACCACTTCAAACATTGTATCTCCGCTCTGCTGTGAGAAAGAAAAGTGCCCGTATGCATTTTACACACCTGACTGACCTTCCCCCTCCTTTGTAAACCTGTGGACACAGAACCCACAATAGTTCTGATCAACAGACCGCAACCAGTGAGGATAGGCAGCAGGACTTCCAGCACGATTACTCTCAACACTGGTGCCCCACTAGGCTGCGTCCTCAGCCCTCTACTCTACTCCCTATACACTCATGACTGCGTGGCCAGATTCTGTTCTAACTCCATCTACAAGTTTGCCGATGATACCACCATCATGGGCCATATCTCAAATAACGATGAGTCCGAGTACAGGAAGGAGATCGACAGCTCAGTGTCATGGTGCCATGGCAACAAACTGTCCCTCAAGATTCAGCCAAACAAAGGAGCTGGTCAGTGACTTCAGGAAAGTGGGCATTATACATACACATGTCTTTATCAATAGTGCTGAGGTCGAGAGGGTTGAAAGCTTCAAGGTCCCAGCAGCGAACATCACCAACAGCCTGTCCTGGTCCAACCACGTGGACGCCATGGCCAAGAAAGCTCACCAGCACCTCTACTTCCTCAGGAGGCGAAAGAAATTTTGCATGTCCCCTTTGACACTCACCAACTTTTATCGATGCACCAAAGAAAGCATCCTATCTGTCTTGGTATGGCAACTGCTCTGCCCAGGACTGCAAGAAACTGCAGAGAGTTGTGGACACAACCCAGTGTGTCACAGAAACTAGCCTCCCCTCCATGGATTCTGTCTACCTCTATCTTTGTCTTGGTGAAGCAGCTGGCATAATCAAAGACCCCACACACCTGGGTCATTCTCTCTTCTCTCCTCTCCCATCCCATAGAAGATACAGCAGCCTGAGGTCACATACCACCAGGCTCAAGGACAGCTTCCATACCACAGTGATAAGACTGTTGCATGGTTCCCTTATATGATGAGATGGACTCTTGTCCTCACAATCTACCTTGTTGTGACCTTGCACCATATTGTTTACCTGCAATGCACTTCCCTGTAGCTGTGGCACTTTACTCTGTGCTCTGCTATTGCTGTTACCTGTACTAACTCACTACACACTGTCCTAACTCAATATATCTGCACCGTGTAATGAATTGATCTGTACAAACAGGATGCAATACAAGTTTTTCACTGTAACTCGATACAAGTTGATATAATAAACCAATACCTATCCAGTTGAGAGAATGATTTACGTTTAAGTAGGACATAGTGATGGACTCAGACTTTTGGCTCATGTACACGTCAGTTGATCCTGGATTCTGCAATTCATCCACACACATTATGTAACTTCCAGCAGTGAAGTAGCCACCAACTTACATTCCTTTGAGTGGTTTGTGGAAATGCTGCACACATAGAAATGCAGGTCAGACTGTACAATGTTATCCCAGACTTTGATACAGCAACTTCCCAGATGCATCAAAGACACATCCCAATTTACATAGATTGTTAACTCCCTGTCCATGAACCCTGATGCCACCCTCTTTACCATGGACATTGGAAGCTTGTACACAAACATAGAAACAGACAGGGGCTTGAAGGCTGTCAAAAATATCCAAGGAATAACCACTGACACTGACAGACCAGATGAAGCTTTGGTCAAACTAACTTACTGGGTCCTGACAAGGAATGACTTTGAATTCAATGACAAATGCCACTTACAAGTCAAAGGGACAACAACGGGGAAGACTTATGCTCCAGTTTATGTCAACAGATCTCTGGCAATCTGGGAAGAGATGGTCTTCCAGAAGTGACCCAGGTGACCAATGTGTCATTACAGTGACCTGGATGACATTTGGGGAGTGTGGACACATTCAAAAATGGATTCAGAGGTAGGCATTCAAATCTTTGACAACCAGCACCCAAGGTCAAAGCCAGAGCAACCAAAGAGAAAGCTGACTTTCTGGACACCACCATTGTTAAATTGGCATCAGAAAATGAGGGCCACAAATTCACCATCAAACAATTTTTGAAAACAACAGAAACCCACACCCTGTTGCACACTGCAAGTCACCATCCAGAACACACGTTTAGAGGCAGAGGAAATCACAACAGATTCATTTTCGTCACATTTGCATCAAGTGGGAGGACTTCGAACAATCAACTTCACCACATCATTCAGACTTCACAATATCACCGTGGACTTCACAACATGAGCAACACATCACACAGACAAAGGAGCTCAACTCTCCGTTCAACGGCAACGTCATCGCACCCAGTTCCACACATCCCCTGTGTCCCACCCATTGCCCCCACTTCCTCTGTCACCCACACTAACCTGCTTTCTCCCCTTTCTCAGTCCTGATCAAGAGACTTTGACCTGAATCCTTCACTGTTGCTCATTCCACAGGTGCCTCCTGACCTGCTGAGCTTTGCCAGCAGTTCAGGGTTTTATTTCAGACCAGTGGGATTTATCCCGGGATGTGGAAATATTCCACACTGCCTGTGAATAAAGAAAGTGGATGGAAGTGAAACTCGAGCATGTCCAGGGCAGCCGAGCGACAGCGCCGGTCTCACACCCGGGTGGGAGCAGTAACGGCTGATCTCCAGTCCCTGAAAGAGAAAGGAAGTCAGTGAGAGCAGCTTAGTGTCCCTCAGTGCTGGAACAGCCAGGAGACTCAGGGACACCCATCCTGGGTTATTTCACAGTGTATTTCACAGACCGGGATCATCAGTCTGTTCCCCCTCTCTGCCCACACACCCAGAATGTACACTGTAAACTTACACCGTCACTGCTGACCTGACACTGGCTGCTGGTTCACACATCACACTGCAACACCTTCAGCAGTCAAAATACCACACGGCAACTCTGCCTGAGATCACAGCTTGAATGAAGGCACCGGGTTAAATTAAAAGCAACAGCAGGATTGAGCAGATCTCACCCACAGAATTATACAGCAGTGTAACAGGCCATTAACGTGGCCCAGGTCCATCACCAGCACCTACAGAGTTAACAGAGATGAACAGGGTGAGGACCTGTGTGGAACTATGCACCAGGAACACCGACAGCTGCCAGAACTGGATAGTAAATGGCCAGGACTTGTTCAAGTATCTGGGCTCCCATGTTCGCAGAGAAGTGGTGATTCCCCTGTTGATGCAACATGCCAGGCCCTCTGCCAAACCAGTGCTGAGACGTTCACGGCAGCTCTTGTTATACAGGAGGGAACTCTCCAGCGGGACCAGTCTCCTGATCATTCACGTTTGTTACACTCACTGAACAACCAGGTTACATCAGCTGCTCCCAGAATAGCGCTGCTGTGGGAATTCCAGACTTAAAGTGACATGCCAAAGATCGGAATGTAATCTTTGGCAGAGAGCACCGGGTAAAGTGTACAGGGGCTGTGCCACATAGGGAAGGGATCACTGAGGATCCTGGGGCTTCACTATTTGGGGCCAATACTGTTTCTGACTGTGTCCTGCTCTGGCTACACCGGGCTCTGAGGTCTGCAGTGACTGAGACTGAATTAACCCATTCCAGTTCTGCAACCGTGGGAATGTGTAACCAGGGGACGGAGGTAGGAACAAAGTTGAAGGTCAAATGAGGACAGTGTTGATAAATCCCATATCACGTGATTAACTTCCCACAGCAAGGGAAGGATGGCTGCCGCCCTTCCCTTGCCTGGTCCCTGTGTGACTCCAGTCCCACCAATGTGGTTGTCCCTGCAGTACCCGTGCCAGGCCATTGGTTGTACCGAGACCTGAGGGGGGAAGGTGGCCACGTTCACAATGCTGTCGGGAATGTCAGACACAGGGCTGTCTGAGGGCAATGCGTGTGGGTGAGGGTCTCGGGGGAGGTCTGTGTGGACGGCTCCTGGTCTCACCAGTGTGAAAGGTGTTTAACCTGGTGCACTGAGTCCTGGGAATCAGTGAGGTGGACCAAAGAGTGACAGGACTGTGTGTGCCGTTGACCAGTGCTGCTCTGAGGCCTGAATGAACCCCTAGAGGTCCCATCAGATTTATAAATTCATCCATTCATAAAAGTGTACAGGATGGAAACAAGCCTTTCGGCACAACTTGTCCATGCTGACCAAGGTGGCCATGTGCACCAATTCCATTTCCCTGCGTTTGGTCCATATTCCCCGAAAACGTTCATCTCCCTGTCCCTGTCCATGTGTTTGCTTTAACTGTGTCATTGTATCTGCCTCTGCCACCTCCGCTGGCAGCTCGTTTCATTTACCCATTGACCCACCAATCTCTGTGTGGAACCCTCACCCCTCAGACTCCCTGTGAATATTTCCCCTCTTCCCTTCACTCTGTGACCTCTACGTTTACACTCCCCCACTCTGGGGAGAAGGCTGTGACTCTGCCCCTCATAATTTTACAAACCTCTGTAAGGTCAACCTCAGCCACTTTCACTCCAGGGAAACAGTCCCAGCCGATCCAATCCCCCAAACCCTCCAATCCAGGCAACGTCCTTGTGAAGCTTTCCTGCCCCCTCCCCATTTTAATCACATCCTTCCCACAGCATCGGACTGGAACTTCACACAACACTTCACACCAACACCTTGCAGAACTGGAACATGAGGTCCCACCTCCAGCACTGACGGCCTCTGTCGATGAAGGCAAGCATGTCATGTGCCTTCTTCAAACCCCTGCCTACCTATGTTGCCACCTGCAGGGAACTATGTACCTGTACCTCTCGATCTCTCTGTTCAACAACACCAGCCGGGGCACTGCCATTCACCATGGATGTCCCGGCATGCTTTAAATCCCCAAAAAATGCATCACTTCCCATGTGTCTGAGTTAAATTCCACCTGCCATTCCTTTGCCCACTTTACCAGTCGATCAGTGTTCTGTTGTAACTTCAGACAACATTCCTCACTGTCCACGACACCACCAATTGTGGAGCCATCTGTGAACTTACTGATCACACCCCCAACATTCTGCTCCAAAAATGAATATAGATGACAAACAACAGGGGAGCCGCACCCATCCCTGCCGCACATCACTGGCCACAGGCCTCCAATCTGAAACACAACCCTCCCCTCCTACCCCTGCCTCCTTCCACCAAGTCAGTGCTGTATTCATTCAGTAGCTCACCCTCTGTCCCATGTGATCTCACCTTCCAGACCAGCCTACCAGGAAGGACGTGTTCAGGGCCTTGCCAAAAGCCATGTGGACAACTTTTACCAGCCTGTCCTCATCAAACTTCTTCGTCACCACTGCAAACAAAACAAAGTCGAATTTGTAAGACATCATTTCCCACGGACAAAGCAATGCTGACTGTCCCTGACCAGTCCCTGCCTTTCCAAATGCTGGTAGATCCTGTCCCTCAGAATCCCCTCCAGTAACATTCCCACCACTGATGTGAGGCTCAACACCCTGTAGTTCTCTGGCTTGTCCTTGCAGCCTTCTTCAATAAAGCACAGCATTATCCACCCTCCTGTCTTCCAGTACTTCACTGATGGTTAAAGATGATATAACATTCTCTGCCAGAGCACCAGCAATGTCTTCACCAACTTGCCAAACATCCTCATCTAGAGACACCAGGGTTTCTCCAGGTCATCTGCACCTTCACTTCCATTTTGTCAGTGTGTTTCAGGCTATCACTGTCCCTTCAATCTCCTCACCAACTCCCATGTCTTTCTCTGCAGTAAATAAAGATGTCCAGTGTCCATGTAAAAACTCACTCATGTCCTGTGGCTCCACATATAGACAACAACACTGGTCCCTGCAGGGACATATTTCCTCCAATGTTGCCCATTTGCTATGAATATACTCACAGAATCCTTCAGGACTCCCCGTTACATTATTGGCCAGAGATGTCTCATGTCCTCTCTTTGCTTTTATAACTTCCCTTTAAGTATACTCCTACATTTCTTATCCTCCTCCAGGGATGTACTTCATCTGAGCGTCTAAACCTGACGTGTGCCTCCTTGTGTTTGCTGACCAGATCCTCAACATCCATCATGAATCTAATTCCCTTCCCTCACCCTGCCAGCCTTGCTGTTCACTCTAACAGGGACACTTTGGCCCTGAGTTTCCTCTCCCACCTTTAAAGACTCCCACTTGCTGGAAATCCTTTGACCTGTTAACAGACTCTCCCAATCAACCTTGCAAGTTTCTGTCCCATGATATCAAAATTTGCCTCTCCCCAATTTTAATTCATGGACGAGCCCTATCTTTTCCCATCACTATTTAAAATATAATGGGATTATGGTAACTGGCCCCACAGTGCACCCCCACTGACACGTCAGTCACTGCCCAGCATTATGTCCCAGGAGGAGGTTGTGTGTTGCCCCCTCTATGGGAGGAACAACTTCACATTGCTTAAAAATCCTTCCCTGGACCCACTCAACATATGTTGCTCCATCTCATCCCTTCACACTGCAGCCGTCCCAGTCAGTATTAGGGAAGTTATAATCACTGACGTAAACCTGTTCATTTCCCTCCACAGATGCTGCCTGACCTGCTGAGTTCCTCCAGCACGTTTTGTGTATTACTGTCACTGCATATCATTCCGACAGCTATCTGCGATAACCCTGCACATCCCTCCTCAAGATCCTGCTGGCTATTAGCAGGAGGAGGGGGTGGAGGTGGGCAGGGAGTGGATATCTCATCATCCCATCAAAGTGAGCACACCTTTCTGATTTCTATGTTCTACACATTTTGCTTCGCTGGACTTTCTGGATTATACTTTGCAAGGACCGCTGTGATGTTCTCCTGATCAAAACTGCAACTTCCCTCCACCTCTCTCATACCCCAAGCATACCGGCAAATTGAACCATAGAACCATACAGCACAAAACAAGCCCTTCGGCCCACCGTGTCATGCCGTCCATCAGACCACCGTCACACTACTTAACCC
This sequence comes from Pristis pectinata, assembly GCF_009764475.1. Classification (NCBI taxonomy): domain Eukaryota; kingdom Metazoa; phylum Chordata; class Chondrichthyes; order Rhinopristiformes; family Pristidae; genus Pristis; species Pristis pectinata. The sequence continues at coordinate 1,976,684 of NC_067421.1, read as the reverse complement.
CTTCCTCCCGCATATCCCTCTAACTCACGTTCCTCCATATGCCTATCCAACAAGCTCTTGAACCTGTTCAATGTATCTGCCTCCACCACAACCCCAGGCAGTGCATTCCATGCACCAACCACTCTTTGGGTGAAAAACATCCCTCTGACATCTCCCCTGAACCTCACACCCATAACCTTAAAGCCATGACCTCTCATCTTGAGCATTGGTGCCCTGGGAAGGAGGCGCTGACTGTCTACTCTATCTATTCCTCTCAATATTTTATATACCTCTATCATGTCTCCTCTCATCCTCCTCCTTTCCAGTGAATAAAGCCCTAGCACCTTAAGCCTCTCCTCATATTCAATACCCTCCAATCCAGGCAGCATCCTGGTAACTCTCCTCTGCACCCTCTCCAATGCCTCCACATCCTTCCTATAATGAGGCGACCAGAAATGAACACAGTACTCTAAGTGTGGCCTAACTAGAGTTTTGTAAAGCTGCATCATAACCTCGTGGCTCTTAAACTCAATCCCATGATTTATGAAAGCCAACATCCCATTGGCCTTCTTAACTGCTCTTTCCACCTGTGAGGCAACTTTCAATGAACTGTGAATATGAACCCCCAGATCCCTCTGCTCCTCCACACTGCCAAGTACCTTGCCGTTTACCCTGTACTCTGCCCTGGAGTTGGTCCTTCCAAAGTGTACCACCTCACACTTCTCTGGATTGAACTCCATCTGCCACTTGTCAGCCCAGCTCTGCATCCTATCAATATCCCTCTGTAAGCTCCGACAGCCCTCCACACTATCCACAACACTGCCTATCTTAGTGTTGTCCGCAAACTTACTAACCCAGCCCTCCACCCCCTCATCTAAGTCATCTATAAATATCACAAAAAGTAGAGGTCCCAGAACCGATCTCTGCAGGACACCACTAGTCACTGCCCTCCAATCCGAGGGCACTCCTTCCACCACAACCCTCTGCTTTCTACATGCAAGCCAATTCCTAATCCACACAGCCAAGCTTCCTTGGATCCCTAGGCCTCTGACCTTCTGAAGAAGCCTACCATGAGGAACCTTATCAAACACCTTAATAAAATCCATGTAAACCACTTCCACCACACTGCCCTCATCAATCTTCCTGGTCATCTCCTCAAAGAACTCCATCAGGCTTGTGAGGCAAGATCTTTCCCTCACAAAGCCATGCTGGCTGTCCCTAATCAGTCCATGATTCTCAAGGTGTTCATAAATCCTATCCCTTAGAATCCTTTCTAACAGCTTACCCACCACAGACGTGAGACTCACCGGTCTATAATTCCCTGGCCTATCCCTATTACCTTTTTTGAACAAGGGGACCACATTCGCAACACTCCAATCCTCCGGCACCACCCCCGTAGACAACGAGGACTCAAAGATCCTTACTAGCAGTTCAGCAACCTCCTCCCTAGCCTCTCGAAGCAGCCTGGGGAAAATCCCGTCAGTCCCCGGAGATTTATCTGTCTTAATATTATTTAACAACTTCAACACATCCTCTCTCTTGATGTCAACAACCTCGAGAACATTACCCCTACCAGCACTCCCTTCCACATAATCAAGACCCCTCTCCCTGGTGAATACCGAAGAGAAGTACTCATTGAGAACTTCTCCCACTTCCGCCGCCTCCAGGCAAATTCTCCCACCTTTGTCCTTAATCGGACCTACCTTCACCCTAGCCATCCTCCTACCCTTCACGTACAGCTGCCTGCCCCACCCTGTAACAGTGATAACATAATAATCCCATGTGCCTACACATGCCCTGGGTTCACTCGCCCGACCCGTCATTAACATCAACACAGTTTAGGCCATCAGACCCTCCTCACTCCCTGCCTTGCCCCTGCCTGTCCCGTCTCTTTGTCTCGCTCACTGCAACCTCCAGATTTGCTTCATCCTTCCCATCTGCTACATTCACACTTTGGATCCCATTCCCGCACAAGACCAGTTTAAACCCTGACGAGCAGCACCAGCAAATCCCTCCGCCAGATGATTGGTTCCCCCTCCAGTTCAGGTGCAGCCCATCCCCCTTGTACAGGTCACCTCTGCCCCAGGAGAGATCCCAATGGTCCAAGAAGCTGACCCCTTCCCTCCTGCACCAGCTCATCAGCCACACACTCACCTGCCCTGTGCTCCTGTTCCTCCCCTCACCAGCAGGTGGCACGGGCAGTGATCCAGAGATTACAGCCCTTCAGCTCCTGCTTCTGAACCTTCTGCCGATCTCCCCATATTCACTCTGCAGGACCCCATCCCTTTTCCTCCCCGTGTTGTTGGTCCCAATGTGCACAACGACCTCTGGCTGCTCACCCTCCCCCTTGAGAATGTTCTGGAACCACTGGGGGACGTCCTTGACCTTGGCACCCAGGGGACAACTCACCATCCTGGAGCCTTGTTCATGGCCACAGAGTCTCCTGTCTGTCCCCCTCACTGTGGGGTCTCCTAACACTGCAGCTGCCCTTGTCTCCACCCTCCCCTGCTGTACACCAGAGCCAGTCGTTGTGCCACAGGCCTGGTTGCTGTTGCTCTCCTCTGAAAGGCCATCCCCCCAGCAGGTTGTCCTTCTAGTGCCCACTGAACAGGGGAATGGGTAAGGAGTCACCTTCCTGGAAGCCCTCAGTGTTGTCCAGACATCAGGAAGTATCGGAGATTGTGGCCCAAAGTGCCCCAGTTCTGCCTCTGCCTATGGCTGCCCTCCATAGTGATGGGACACGGGTTACATTTCCATGTTGAACAACACTTGGGGGAAGTGCTGGGCGGAGCACGGACACCAGGTGCACTGTGGGGGGAGGATTTCACCCTCCCTGCAGACAGCCGGCAGTCTCACCAGTGACCGAGCCGGTCCACTATTGAAGGGTGTATCTGTCAGACCCGGCTCCAGAGCTGATGGAACAACTAACGTGGGGGGTGGGAGGTCACTGACAGGTCCTGCTCCTTGCACCACTGGTCACAGCTGCAGGTGTCCATGGTGACAGTGGTGGGGTGTCGACAGCCAAGACCTCGATACCGCCCAACACTGGGACTTTGGTGGGTCTTGTCACTGAGAACCGATACATCAGATGGATCATTGACAGATCAGCTGCTCAGAAATGGAACTCTGTGATGCTCTGTGTGTAGAAGCAACAGCATCTGATCCCCCTACAATCGACACTCATTGTACTGGAAGCAGAGACCAGTACACCCGGGGAATATAGTGCGGGAGACAGGTCAGTCTAACACTCCACACTGTACAGCAGGTACAACGACCAGGTAAATTCGAACATTGCATCATCAGAAGACAGAGCAGTGGCGACCAAGCATAGGACCAAATGGACAATGATCAGTCCATCCCCAGCACTGCACTTTGAGCAGACACAACAGGACATCCCCAGCAGTGCACGGAAAGCATCAATCTGGTACAGCACACAGTACGGAGTCAGGGTAGTACAACTGCCACACGGTACTGTCAGAAAACAGGAAAATGGAACAGACAATGCTGTCTGGGAAGCACAGACAAAAAGGGAGATTGAGGGTTCAACATTGGACCGCAAGGTTACAGAGCACTATACCCCCAGCATTGTACTGTAAGGAGACATACAAGTACACCCCAACACTGTAGTATGGAGGGACAGACGAGTACAGCACAAAAAAGGTACTGAATGGGGACAGACCAGGACACTCCAACACTGTATTGTAAGGCGACAGACCAGTACACTTCCAACACTGTACTGCAAGGGGACAGAGCAGTAGAAATTCAAAACTACTCTAAGGGAACAGACCTGTAAACCCCAGCACTGCACTGTAAGGGGACAGACCTGTACAAACAGAAAAGTATACTGTAAGGGGACAGACCAGTACACCCCCAAAATTCTATGTAAGGGGCCAGAACAGTACACCCCCAACACTGTATGTAAGGGGCCAGAACAGAACACCCCCAAAACTGTACTGTAAGGGGACAAACAGTACACTCCCAACACCATATTGTAAGGGGAAAGAGCAGCACATCAAAGCAGTGTACTGTCAGGGGACACACCAGTACTTTCCCAATATTGTACAGCAAGGGGACAGACCAGCATATTCACAACACTGTACTGTAAGGGATAGACCAGCATACCCCCAACACTGTACTGTAAGGGGACAGACCAGTACACACCCAACATTGTACTGTAAGGGGACAGACCAGTACACACCCAACATTGCACTGTAAGGGGACAGACCAGTACACCCCCAACTCTGTACTGTAAGGGGACAGACCAGTACACCCCCAACTCTGTACTGTAAGGGGACAGACCAGTACACCCCCAACTCTGTACTGTAAGGGGACAGACCAGTACACACCCAACAGTGTACTGTAAGGGGACAGACCAGTACATCCGCAAAAGTGTACTGTAAGGGGACAGACCAGCACACCCCAACACTGTACTGTAAGGGGACAGACCAGCACACCGCCAACACTTTACTGTAAGGGGACAGACCAGTAAACTCCCAACAGTGTACCGTAAGGGGACAGTCCAGTACACCCCCAACACTGTACCATAAGGGGACAGTCCAGTACCCCCCCCCAACACTGTACTGTAAAGGGACAGACCAGTACATCCCCAACACTGTACTGTAAAGGGACAGACCAGTACATCCCCAACACTGTACTGTAAAGGGACAGACCAGTACACGCCCAACATTGTACTGTAAGGGGACAGTCCAGTACATCCCCAACAATGTACTGTAAGGGGACAGACCAGTACACCCCCAACAAGGTACTATAAAGGGAAAGACCAGTACATCCCCAACACTTCATGTAAGGGGACAGACCAGAACATCTGAAGCTGTACTGAAAGGGGACTGACCAGTACATGCACAACACTGTATTATAAAGGGACAGACCAGTTCATCCCCAGAACTGTACTTTAAGGGGACAGACCAGCACATTCGCAAATCTCTGCTGTATGGGAACAGACCAGTATTCCCCTGACACTGGAGTGTGATGGTACAGACCATTACATACCCAACACTGTGCTGTAATGTGACAGAACAGTACACCCCCAACACTGTACTGTAAGGGGACAAACCAGTTCACCCCAACACTGTACTGTAAGGAGACAGACCAGTTCACCCCCAACACTGTACTGCAAGAGGACAGACCAGTCCATCTCCAAAACTGTACTGCAAGGGTTCGGACCAGTACTCCCCCAACACTGTATTTTAAGGGGACAGACCAATAAACCCCTAACACTGTACTGTAAGGGGCCATACCAGTACTTCCCCAACACTGCACAATTTGCAGAAAGACTAGTACAGGCTTGTGGTACTATACTGTAACATAACATAGCAATCAATACTCCTCACTCCAAGGACCCAGATCAATCCACCCATAGTAACCCACTGCAAGGACATAATTCTCTCCTCACTGAGTACTTCACTGCAAGGACACTTGCCTCTTCCCCCGCAGTAACAAAGGACACAAAGGGGGCTGGTGTATTGTGTCCAATTTCACCACCAATGGTACGGTTTATAGACCACTGGTCAGGTGGGGGTCATCAGTTTATTCCTGCCGGTGGTGAAGTTGTGCTTGTTCACAGCTCCATGAGGCTCTTGTACATTCATACCCCTCTACTACCCCAGTGTCACAGTGACGTCAATGCCGCATGTGGTTTACACTTTGTATCAAAAGCACAGTTTTTAACACTATTTGCTTTAACAGAAGTAAAAGGAATGCCAACCTGGGTTTCTGCAGTTGTGGCATCAGTGAATGTATTTTCAGTGTTGTTGTTCAGACATTCAGGGAGTGGTGCTTGGTGTTGTATTTTGTTCCCAGAGAGATGCACACCACTGAAAAATAAATTGGAGTTAATTTTCACCAGGTTAATATTTTTCAGCTCTGTCATAGACAGGCACAACATCTGATGGAGCCAGTTCCTGTGCACTGGGGCCTTAAACTGAACACTGGATTTAATATCAGAAATTTGACCACACACAATAAAAATCGTACTGTTTTGTCGAATACTATCCACCTGAAGTAACTTACTGTTAGGGTGAAGCTGAATACACACATATCATTTCACTGTAAGGTCACAGTTGTGGAGGGGAACAGTAACTCATGGCAAGAACAAGCTCGATACACCCACACTCACTCACTGTACAGGCACAGCTCTATAAGCCCACGGTACATGACTGTAAGAACGTATTTCCATTCACCCCCTGCAACTCCCTCTTAGGTCACAGCTCTGTACATCTACTGGAGGTCACTGTACCAACACATCTCTTTTCACACACAGTACTTCACTGCAATGAAACAGCTGTGTACACCTAAACAATAATATTGCAGGGACACAGGCCTTTTCACCCACAGCACCTCAATGTGTAGACACAAATGGATACGCACACAGGACCTTGCTGAGCAGACAGAGAAGTATACACACAGTACTCATGGTAGATACAAACATGGAGGGATTACCTCACTGTGAAAACACAGATGTACACAACTACAGTACCTCACTGTACAGACATGAATGTACGCACCCACAGTACCTAACACTACAGACACAGATCTACACATTCACAGTACCAAACTAAACAGACAGAGATGTGCACACACACTGTCCCTCACTGTTTGCTGCTTTTTCAATGTACAGCACCCTGCTGAAAAACACCTTACGGAATGTACCTGACATCACCTCACTCTCAGTATATAGTTTTATACACCAACCATAACGTATTGCATTGACACAGTTCTATCCACTCACTGTGCCTAATGATAAATATAAATCTCTTCACACACACACAATCCCTCGGGAGAAGCCTGCTGGTCGTCAATGGAGTAACAACTATTTGCCATTGATCCTACTTTATCTAGCTTTTGCAACCCTGTTTGAAATCCTTTTTCCAACTGTGATATTACTCCACTATCACTTCAAGGGGTGCCAAAGGAACTAAAACTACCAAGGAAGATGACCATCCTGCATCTTTTAATCTATTTTACAATTGCTTGGTAAACATATAGATGATTCTTCCGAACAATTTCAACAGCAATTTCAACAGCTTAATTCCAAGTTGGACTCTATTCAAAAACCTTACACGATCATCATTAACGAATTGCCGTGAATGAAGCGACTCTTTCGATTTTGGATGGGAAAATGGATGACTTATTAAAGCTTTGTAAAAAGCAATCAAATCCAATGAGAAATTAACGCAGAAGCTTATCTATTTAGATAACAGAAGTAGAAGAAACGATTTATGAATTCTGGGTCTTAAAGAATTGGGTGAAGGTAACCAGCCTACGGAATTCTTTACAAACCTTTCAGCTCAACTATTTCCTACTACTTTAAAATCTCTGTCTAAGGTTGATCGAGCACACAGATCACCGCTGTACAAACCTCCTATGGAAGACAGACCCAGGTCAATGATTATCTGTCTGCATGACTTTCAAATTAAAGAGCTTCTAATTCATGACTCCTGAAGAGGAATGATTAATTACCAAGATTACAAGATCAGAAATGTTGAAGATTTCTCACCCGAGGTTATGAATGAACACGTTAAATTTAAAAAGGTCATGTCAGAACATTATAACAAAGGCTTCAAGCCTTCTCTTCATTCCCCTGCAAGGCTTAGAATTATTCTGAAAAATGGCTCACAGAAGTAGTTTCATTTGTCTGAAGAGGCTCATGATTTTCGGGAAGCTGAGGATTAATTGACTCTGTACTTTTCTGCATGAACATTTATCGTTTTTACTCTTGATAACCCCCGACTAATACCTTGAATGTCTCAGTCTTTTGATTTTTGATCTTTTTTGATATGTTACTTTACATATATTCTTTTGAGGTTCTTTATTAACAAGACAATAAGGATACTTGTTATTTTATAAGTTCGAAATTGTGCTTTTTTCAGTTTACTCTTTTGACTGGGTTGGAATTATCTAACCTTGAAACATAAGGAGCAGGACTGCTTGGGTTAATACGCTGTCTGTAGGATTAGCTGCCAGCCGTCTATTGGTCAGCTTTCTGTCTTTGGGTGGAGGGAGGGGGGATAGGTTCTCTCTTTGGAATCTGCTTTAGGCTCTCAGCCAGGTCTGTTGCTTGGTTACCTTATCTGCAAGTTCACTGTTTGGTTTGAATCTACATTCCAGTGGAGTTAGTTTATTATCCTTACTTTTTAATTACATTTAAACAATATTAAAATGGATCAAATTATTAATTTACATAGTTTTAGCATGAAAGTGTTAAATCACCCTGTGAAATGAAATAAGACTTTTCCCTATACTAAAAAATTCAAGGTCCCAATTATCTTTTTACAAGAAACTCATATACGTACGTGTGATATTTCACGCCTTTTCAGTTGATGGAAAGGACTGCAGTTTCATTCCTCTTTCCGAGCTAAATCTATGGGGGGTCTCAATTGTTGTAGATAATACAGTTTCATTTGTACAACACAAGGTAATAACTGATACTCATGGATGTTTTGTTTGGTATCAGGTCAATTAGATAATAGATTAATGGTATTTGCCAATATTTATGCCCCAAATATGGATGACCCAGGATTATTTGAACGAATTCTTGCACTCTTGCCAGATTTGAATCTTTATTCTCTGATTTTAGGAGGAGACGAATTTTTGGTTGGATTCAAGATTAAATAGGTCATGTACTAAACCAGAAGCTCTTAATACATCAGCTTTATTTCGTCAATCGTTTTTAATGAAATTTGTCATTACTGATGTTTGGCATTTTTTACATCCAGAAGATAGAGATTATTCGTTGTTTTCTCATGTTCACCATACATATTCCAGAATTGACTTTTTTTATTGATAGTCAAATGATTCCATCAGTTTGATCCAGTGAATATGAAGAGATTCCACTTTCAAATCATGCTCTTGTGTTTTTATGTTTAAACCTCCCCGGACTCCCTCAAACACATAGATTTTGCCATTTTAACTTAGCATTGTTATCTGATGAAGACTTCTTAAAATTTTTGGAGAAACAAATTATTCTTTTGTTTAAAGAGAATACGCCGGGAGAGACTTCCAGTCTTATCATATGGGATGTGTTTAAAGCCTTTATTGGAGGACAAATTATCTCTTGTACGGTAAACATTCAGAAAAACCTAACAGACAGTGAACTGATTTAGCTAATCAATTGAAAATACTAGACCAAAAATATGCCTTGGAGCATGTAGTAGGAAAGCACATGGCTATCATGTGACATTAAAACACTGACCCCTCTGTTCGGACGAGAGCATTGCTTATCAGATTGGAAGTGACACTAATGTCAATCAAGGTTTGGCTCCACCCCACCCATCAAGTGTAAGCATAGGGATTGGCCTTGGAAAGCACATTTTTCCTGGGCCTGCCTGACCATTGGCCTTGGTAAACACCTTTGTCCTTGACCCCTAAACCATTGGCCTGTCTAAATTATCTGGTCTCACTCCACCCAGACTTCCAACACTATAAAGAATGCTGCACATTTCTGGCTCACTCTCTCGACTGCACAGGAATACTGAAACAATGCTGCAGAGACCATTGGCTAAAGAGTGCACCACTACAGGGTTTGGAAGTGTCTTAGTCAGATTCCAGGGAGTGTTAGAGCCAATTTTTGTCTAGGTCAAGGTCAGGCATTGAAGTGTTTATCCCTTGATAGGTTGTAACTTGTTTATTGTGTGTGTGTGTGTGTGTGTGTCTCACCTTCATGGTGATTTTGCTTACTTTTGTGATCTCCTGTGTGTGTGTGTGTGTGTGTGTGTGTGTGTGTGTGTGTGTGTGTGTGTGTGTGTACATTCGTTCCCATTCATGCTGTTCCTGTGTTTGTCTTTGTGATTAAACTATTTTTAAGATCCAAAGCCTGTGTCCAGAGTCCTTAATCTTTAAGATCCCCAAAGAACCTTTTTCACACAACAGATCCAGATCCTGCGTTATACAAAAGGTGAGTCAAAATTAAGACTAAATATGATCTCCTTTTAACATATTTAATTGAGAGTCAACTTTTAAAAGATAAAAGTCAATTTTATATTCATGGAGATAAAAACAGGTAAATTACTGGCTAACTAATTAAAAACTATTGCTAGATGGCAAATTAAAGAAATTTACAAAGAGGACAACTGATCATTTAGAAATAAATGATACTTATAGAGAACGTTATTCTGAACTGTATAGTTCTGATTCTCCTAAAGACGATATTGTAATGAATAATTTTTTCAACCAATTAAACATTCCTACACTCTCTGCTGATAACCGAAAACAATTGGCTCAATCTATTGCTTATGAGGAAATCACCAAGGTGAAACATTCATTGCACTCTGGTAAGACTCTGAGTCATGATGGATTTCCAGGACAATTTTATAAGGCCTTTGCCTCTTTGCTTATACCTGATTTATGTTCTGTTTTTTGGGACTCTTTTAAATTAGGTAGGTTAGCACAATCCTTCAATGAAGCTTCCATTTCACTTATTCTTAAGAAAAAGAAGAACCCAATGGAATCTTCTTCGTACAGACCAATTTCTTTACTTAATGTTGATGTTAAAATTTTATCTAAAGTTTTAGCTCATAGATTGGAAAATATTTTACCATTAATTATATCTGATGATCAGACTGGATTTATTACAAATCACTATTCCCATTTTAATATTCATCATTTACTGAATATTATCTACTCTGCCTCTACGGAAATGTCAGAATGTGTGATATCTCTACATGCCGTGAAGGCCTTTGATCTGTTTGAATGGAGTTATTTATTTAAAACTTCAGAGAAATTTAACTTTGGGGCCGATTTCATTCAATGAATAAATTACTTTATTTATCCCCCTCTGTTCATGTTCTTACCAACTTTCAAAATTCTAAACCTTTTAAACTTCAATGTGGAACAAGACAGGGATGCCCTTTGTGCCCTTTGCTGTTCAATCTGGCTTTAGAACCCTTCACTATTGCTGTCTGAGAAACTAGAGATATCGCTGGTATCTTTAGAAGAGGTATTACCCACAAAGTTTTGCACTATGCTGACGATTTACTGCTTTTTATCTCTAATGTTGCGACCACCTATTCTTTCTCTATTTACCTGTTTTAGCCAGTTTTTAGGATATAAACTGAATTTATACAATAGTGAACTTCTCCCTTTGAATAACCTGCTTGCATTTCATACTAACCTTCCTCTTAAAATTGGAAGAAATCATTTTACATATTTGGCTGTAACAATTACTAAAAATTATAAACACTTATTTAAAGAAAACCTTCTCACCTTATTGAACTATGTGAAAAGGGTTTTATCAAATTGGTCACCTCTCTCTATATTATTGATTGGCTGAATTAATTCTATTAAAGTGAATATTTTACCTAAATTGATATACTTATTTCAGGCCTGACATCTTTTTATTCCTAAATCCTTTTTGATTCTCTCAATTCAAATATAACTTCTAGAACATAGAACATAGAAAAACTACAGCACAATGCAGGCCCTTTGGCCCACAAAGCTGTGCTGAACATGTCCCTACCCTAGAAATTATGAGGCTTACCCATTTTTCTCAGCTCCATATACCTATCTAACAGTCTCTTAAAAGACCCTATCGTATCAGCCTCCACCACCGTTGCCGGCAGCCCATTCCATGCACTCACCATTCTCTGAGTAAAAAACTTACCCCTGAAATCCCCTTTATACCTACTCCCCAGCACCTTAAACCTATGTCTCTTGTGGCCACCATTTCAGCCCTGGGGAAAAGCCTCTGACTATCTACTCTAGCAATACCTCTCATCATCTTATACACCTCTATCAGGTCTCCCTCATCCTCCATCGCTCCAAGGAGAAAAGGCCGAGTTCCCTCAACCTGCTTTCATAAGGCATGCTCCGCATTCCAGGCAGCATCCTAGTAAATCTGCTCTGCACCCTTTCCATTGCTTCCACATCCTTCCTCTAGTGAGGCGACCAGAACTGATCACAGTACTCCAAGTGGGGTCTACCCAGGGACCTATATGGCTGCAACAATACCTTTTGGCTCCTAAATTCAATTCCCCGATTGATGAAGGACAATACACCATATGCCTTCTTAACCACAGAGTCAACCTGTGCAGCCGCTTTGAGCATCCTATGGACTCGGATCCCAAGATCCCTCTGTTCTCCACACTGCCAAGAGTCCTACCATTAAGACTATATTCTGCCATCATATTTGACCTACCAAAATGAACCACTTCACACTTATCTGGGTTGAACTGCATCTGCCACTTCTCAGCCCAACTTTGTATCCTATCTATGTCCCTCTGTAACCTCTGACAGCCCTCCAAACTATCCACAACACACCCAACCTTTGCGTCATCCGCAAACTTACTAACCCACCCCTCCACTTCCTCATACAGGTCGTCTATAAAAATCACAAAGAGCAAGGGCCCCAATCCCTGAGGTACATCACTGGTTACACAAGATCCCTGAGGTACATCACTGGTTACACATGGAAAAACAAACATCCTAGAGTAAACTTTCTGAAAGTGAACTTTACTTAAACAAAATGGAGGTTTTGCCTTACCCAACTTTAGGATTTATCACTGGACAGTCAATATACGAAATCTTACAGTTTGGTTACACGACATTAATCATGAGGCTTGTCCAGTATGGGGTTCTTTGGAAGCTAAATCTGTGAAAAATGTTTCTATTATTTCTTTGCTTGGCTCTTCACTTCCTTTATCAGTGAATAAACTAACCGATGTTCTGCTAGTTAAACATGCTTTGAGGACTTGGCTGCAATTTAGAAAATATGATGGTTTATGGAGAATTTCTTTGTCCAGTCCCATTTTCACTAATTGTTTTTTTAAAGCTTCAAAGACTGATGTAGTTTTTAAAGAGTGAGATAGATTGGTTCTTACTTGTTTTCAGGATGTGTTTGTTGGAGGAAATCTCCCTTTGTTTGTACAATTGCCAACTAAATATAGTTTACCAAAACCCCACTTTTTTCAATATTTACAAACCAGAGACTTCCTCTGATCTCAATTACATACATTCCCTATGAGTCCTGATAAGAACTTAGAAGATGTAATTTTTAATTTGAAGCCTTGTTAAGATGGCTAATATTTATGGGAGGTTATTAGGAACAAGTAAGGTTCCCTTGGACAAAATCAAAAACGCTTGGGAACAAGATTTGCACATTTCAATTTGAGGAAACTTGGAATGAAATTTTTAAGTTGGTCAATACTTCATCATTTTGTGCACGTCACTCCCTCCTTCAGTTTAAAGTGCTCCATAGAGCTCACTTGTCCAAAGACAAGGATCGTGTTTTTATTCAGAGATCTCATTATTGTGATAAATCCAATAATGGAGAGGCTTCTTTAATCCACATGTTTTGGACATGTTCAAGCTTTAAAAAATACTGGATAGAGGTATTTCAAACTTTCTCTGTGCACTTTAAAATAAATGTTATGCCTAATCCTTTGACTGCATTATTTAGGATTGCTGGAGAAAAAGATACAACTTTGGAGACTTCTGATTTCTATGTATTGGCCTTTATTTCTCTTGTAGCCAGGAGGGCTGTGTTGCGTAAATGGTAGTAAGTGACACTGCCTACTCATGTTCAATGGTTACGGGATGTTATATCAGACCTAAATTTTGAGAAGATCTGTTGTTCAATTTCTGAATCTAAGTTAGACTTTCAAACCTTGTGGGGACCTTTTTTTGAACTATTTTCAAAACCTTTGATCTGGTGTAAAGTACAGATATTGGCTGATATTATTATGTGTTAAAGGATTTTCTTTGTCCTTCTTTATTTACCAAACAACTTTGGTCTTGGTTGTGGGTTTAGATTTTTTTATATCATAAAATTATTCCAATTTAATTGTTACTAATTAACTATCATTTCGTTTATCAATATGGGGTGTTGTGATTTCGTCTGATTTAACACAATGTATTTTGTTGCATTTTATCTATTTTCTAATTTCTGTACTCTGTATTTTCTATGTGGAATCAATAAAAAATATTGTAAAAAGAAATAAAATTCCTTACTGAGATCTCAGCTGTAAACACACTGAGCACCGCACTGCAACAACACAGCTCTTCACTCTGAGTAAGGACAAAGTCCTGTACACCCACAGGACATCATTGAACAGACACAGGTCTGTACATTCACAGTACTTCACAGTAAGATACAGCTCCATACACCAGCAGCATCTCTCTGTAAGAACACAGTGCTGAACAGCTACTGTACCCCACAGTAAGGGCACTGCTATTTAGGCCCACTGTGTCCACACAGTTCTGGACACAAATAGTCCGTCATTTTCAGGACATTTCCTGAGACACCTACATAACTGCACTGAAGTGATGCAGATCTCTGCACCCAGAGTGCCGCATTTTAACATACCCCTACAGTAACTCACTGGACACAGACCTAAACAACAAATTAGTTCACCATATGGACACAGCACCATACACACTGAGCACCTCACTGTGAGAGCACATTCCCATATATACCTGCAGTAACATAATGCAAAGATGAAGCTCTGGGCACACATCGTACCTCACAGTAAGGACATAGCTGAATACACCACAGTACCTCACCGTAAGGATACAACTCCACACAGCTGCAGTACCTCATGTACAGACACAGCAGCAGAAACACACTTTAAACATATGTTGGGGTCCAGTGCAGCTCTTCAGATCTCATCACAAATCCCCAGTGCACTGACCACTGGTCAGTTGGTAGCCATCAGTTTATTCCTGCCATTGGTGAATTGCACTTGGTCACAGTTCCCTGAGGCTCTTGTACATACATAACTCACTCCTGCCCTGGTGTCACAGTTATGTCACGGCGGCATGAGTTCCACACTTTGTATCAGAAACACATTGTGTAAAGTTATATTTTAATTGTAACAATCAGCCAGGAATGCCAACCAGCTTCCTGCGGTTCTGTTGTCAATGAATTGTTGCTCATGCATTCCCATCACTGCAGTGCAGACCACAAGGCAGGATGGTTCATGTTGCCTTTTGTTCCCAGAGGGACGTTCAACACTGAAGAAGGATGGGAGTCACCGTTAACCAGGTTGATCTATTTTAATCATGGAAGCAGACAGACAGAACTGTTTATGGAGCCACCCGCTGTGCACTGCAGCCTGAATTGAGAAGCAGACCTGAGATAAGAGATCGGGCCACATTTACAAAGCATTGTGGTCTGGCTAAATAAATAGAAAGCTGAAGTAACTCACTGTGAGGACAAAGTTCAATACATGCACATCACCGCACTGCAAGGTCACAGGTTTTAAGAATCACAATAAATCATGGAGTGAACACCCACAGTACCTCGCTGTAAGGACACATCCCCAGGCACCCACAGTACCTCACTGTAAGGACACATCCCCAGACACACACAGTGCCTCACTGTAAGGGCACATCCCCAGACCCCCACTGTACCCCACTGTAAGGACACATCCCCAGACACCAATTGTACCCCACTGTAAGGACACATCCCCAGACACCCACTGTAAGGGCACATCCCCAGACACCCACTGTAAGGACATATCCCCAGACACAAACAGTACCCCACTGTAAGGACACGTCCCCAGACACCCTCAGTACCTCACTGTAAGGACATATCCTCAGACACACACAGTACCTCACTGTAAGGACATATCCCCAGACACCCACAGTACCTCACTGTAAGGACACATCCCCAGACACCCACTGTACCCCACTGTAAGGGCACATCTCCAGACACCCACTGTAAGGACATATCCCCAGACACAAACAGTACCCCACTGTAAGGACACGTCCCCAGACACCCTCAGTACCTCACTGTAAGGACACATCCCCAGACACCCACAGTACCTCACTAGTCCCCACAATACCTCCTTATAAGGAAACAGCTCTAGATACCCTCAAGTCCTCAGTGAACAAAATAATTCACTGTAAAAACAAATCTATATTCCTTCAGAATACCTCACTCTAATAACACACACACACACACACACACACACACACACACACACACACACAACTTCACTACAAATGCAAAGATCTGTTAACACAGATCATCACACTCATAGGACACAGCCGTATACAGATTAATCACCTCACTGCAAGGACACAGCCCTATGGACGCTGATCCTCACTGTCAGGTCACCCCTCTTTACACAATAATCATGTCAGTGTAATGACAACCCTCTGTACACACTGCTCCTCACTGTAAGGACAGAGCTCTATACTCCAGCAGTAACTTACTGGAAGGACAAAGCTCTGTACACCTGCCGTAACTCACTGTGAGGACACATCTCTGTACACCAGCAGCAGTTCACGGCAAGGCCACAGCCCTGTACACCAGCAGTAACTCACTGTAAGGACACAGCCCTGTACACCAGTAGTAACTCGCTGTAAGGGCACAGCTCTGTACACCAGCAGTAACTCTGTGCAAGGACGAGTCTCTGTACACCAGCATTAACTCAGTGAAGTGACAGAGACCTTTGTGACAGTGTGGGGAGTGCACACTTTCTTCTTCCTATGGATGGGAAATAAAGGACTGGGAGGCAGAGGTTCAAGTTGAGAGTGGAGTGATTTATTGGGAATATAACAGGCTAGATTTTCTTTCAGACAGTGAATGATATATGGAATGAGCTGTGACAGGAAGTGACTGAAGCAGGTACATTTGCAACATTTTGAAGTTAATTTTCAATGATAACATTTGCAATTAACATGAGCTCAATGTTGGACCCGTGGATAGGAAAGGGTCAGAGGAATATGGACCAAGTGTGGGAAAATACAATGAGCTAAGACGGGCATGCTGGTCAGCATGGAACAGTTGGGCCAAATGTTCAGATGATTCGATGACACAATGAATCCATCGGTAACGGACTGTCAGCACACTGCTCTGTACACCAGTAGTCATGCACCACAAGGGGCCAGACACACACAGACACAGTCACAGCAGCACTAACTCACAGGGAACACACCAGTGCTAATTCATGTACAGAAGCAGCAGCATAGACCAGTTCTAACTGACTGTAATGACAAACTCTATATACAAGCAGAAACTCATAATAAAGACACAGCTCCATACAGCAGCACCAAGCCAACATGCATTCAACGACACATACACCAAGAGTACATCACCAACAGGACACATCACAATTCACTCCATTTCCCCAGAGTAAGGACACAGCCCAATAAATACACTCAACATCACAGCAAAGATACATTATTTTTGGAAAACAACTACATCCCTGCAAGGACGCATTCCGTACTCATGCGCAACATCACTGGAAGGACACCTTTCAAGACACCCGGAATATATCGGTGAGGATACATTCTCTGCACCCATACGGCAGCACTGTAACCATACATTCTGGGCACACACAAAATATAATGCAAGAAGATATTCCGCAATCCACATGGCATCAGTCTATGGTTAAAATTTATGCAGACACACAATGCTGTTCCAAGGATATATTCCTCAGACACACACGATCTAACAGTGAGGACACAGATCATTGCATGCACAATAATTAGCATTAAATGGATTCTTTCTATACACACACAATGAAACAATTTGTCTCATCCATACACCCACACTGCATCAGTGTAAGGACACATTCTGTACACACACACTGCATCAGTGTAAGGACACATTCTACACACCCACACTGCATCAGTGTAAGGACACATTCTGTACACCCACACTGCATCAGTGTAAGGACACATTCTACACACCCACACTGCATCAGTGTACGGACGCATTCTATACACCTACACAGCATCAGTGTAAGGACTCATTCTGTACACCCACACTGCATCCGTGGAAGGACACATTCTATACACCCACACTGCATCAATGTAAGGACACATTCTATAAAACCCACACTGCATCAGTGTAAGGACACATTCTGTACACCCACACTGCATCAGTGTAAGGACACATTCTGTACACCCACACTGCATCAGTGTAAGGACACATTCTGTACACCCACACTGCATCAGTGTAAGGACACATTCTATAAAACCCACACTAAATCGCTGTACGGATACATTGTATACACATTCTGGGGTAGTGGGGGGGGAGAGATCGGGAGGTGTTTGGTGCCGGGAGGGAGGGGATTGAAATGTGAGCGAGGTGGAGGAAGGCGAGAGAGCAGGGAGCAAGGGGGAGCGGGAGTGTGGAGTGTAATGAGGGAGTGGGAGAGTGGAGGAGGATGATTAAGGGGGATGGATGAGGGATGTTCGAGGTAGGTGGGTGTGAATTTGGAGGGTTGCAATGGCGGGCAATGGACGGGGAGTGAGGGAGGATGGAGGGGGAAGGAGGGAGGAAGAATGAGAGGGGGAGGGATGGTGAAGGATCTGGAGAGGGTGTGAGGGGGAGGGATGAAGAGAGGAGAGAGGGAACGTGAGAGTGAGGGGAATGTGGAGAAGGGTAAAGGGAATAGAGGGAGTGGGAGGGGGAGGGATTAGAGGGAGCGGTAGTGGAGAGTGGGTAGAGGGAGTGGAAGGAGAGTGAGTAGTGGGAGTAAGAGGAGGAGGGAGTGGGAGGGTGTGGAGGGGAATGAGTAGGGGAGAGGGAGGGAGGGAGTGTGGAGGCAGTGGGAGAAGAGGGGGAGGGGGATGGAGGGGGAAACAAAGGGGTGATGTGGGAGGGGGAATAGGATGGGCAGGGACTGGGTATGGAGTGAGGATGGGGAGGGGGATGGAGAGGGAGTGAAGATGGGGAGGGGGAGGGAGATAGTGGGGAGGGAGATAGTGGGGAGGGGGAAAGGGATTGGGAGAGAGGGGGAAAGAGTAGAACGAGGGAGAAAGAAAGCGGCGTGAGGAGAGGGAGACAGAGAGAGATGGGGAGAGAGAGTGAAAGAGAGAAAGCGAGAGGAGAGAAGGGGGGAGGGCGAGAGCGAGATTATGAGACGGGGACATTGAGGGAGGAATCCGTGGACCGCACTGGGAGAGACGGTGTGACTGAGGAATAAAGGTCGAAGCCGCGACAGAAACAGGGGCTTCCTGGCAGGAAGAACGGCTGAGATTTTCCAGGCGAATCTCCCGACTCGTCCGAAACAAGATCCGAGGAAACGGAACCCGAATTAGTTTTAAACATCCGCAAACTGCTCCACCCAACACAGACCCAAATAGAGACCGGAATATGTTCTGCGGGAGGACAGGGGAGGGAGGGGCTGAGCCCTCGGGGAGTTCGGAGAGGAACGGCGACACAATGCAAACCTGTTTATCCAGCGAGGGCTCTCTGCAAACACTCCCCGGTTGATAGATTCGGGCGGGGGCGGGCTCGGTGAGAAACAGGAGGTTCGGGCGGCAGGTGAGCGCTGCCCCGTACTCTTCACTCGATCTCTCTCGATTATTCCTTTGTGGTCACTTTTAATATATTTTGATGCAGTACTTCAAATGGCAATCTCTCCCCCAGTCTGCGGTTGTTGCGCTCGTCGTTGTATTTACTGTTGTGTGTATCATTATACAGTTTACTCTTCAAACTTCCTGCGACCGATGCATTTCATGCATCCTGCAGACAAAGGAAACGGCAGCGAGGCTCTCAGCTTACACTTGGCTCTCTGACAACGACGTGTCCCCAGGTGTGGGAGTGGGGGGGGGGGGTGGGGTGGGGGGAGGGAGGTACAGAATGAACGGTCGATGCACAACCAGCAAATGTCGGCAGCAGAACCAGTTAACAAAGAGGAAATATGCAGAAACGATCCAAACAGCAACATCCCAACGAAGCGAGGGCCATCACCACAGAGAAACAACGTGTGTGATCGGGACACAGGGATCAGGTGCATCACATCCACCCCCCAGGCTGAGCGAAGTTCAGCTCTGATCGGTGTTAACCAGAGGAGAAGCACTGACCTGGAACATCCAGCTCAGGCCCGTGAGAGTGAGACGGAGAACGGAGATTCGGGCAGTGGCGGGGAGAGAGACGAGAGGGGTGGACAGGTGAAAGCGACAGTAACTGTGAGACGAGGGTTGAGACGGAATAAGTGCGACCTTTGGGAATTAAAACACAGTGCAGTCGGACAAGGTCCAGCGGCAGAGAGGGGAGGGCGAGAATGGAACCGCGCAGAGAAGCCGAGAAAGAGAAAAAAATGTTCGTTCGGATCATGGAAAAGAGAGTCGGATATTGTGGAGGGAGGAGGGAGCGGGGAGGGAGGATACATTAGAGAGGGTGAGGCAGAGAATCAAGTCAAATAACAGAGTGTGGCAGCAAAGGAGCAAGTGCGAGGGAGAAGGAGAGAGAAACACAGAACAGCGACACAAGGCAAACCTGTGCATCCAGTGAGGGGCTCTCCCCAGACCCGCACTGACAGCTCACCCGTTGCTGAATCCGCTGGAGACCAGCACCGACCTGCATTTGCAGCGGCAGGTGAAGCTTCACCGGCCCCTCAGCCACACACGAAGGGGCAACACTGAAGCTCGCAGGTTGCCTCCCGCTGCTCTCCGTCTCTCCCCCGGCAACGGCACGTCACCAGGTGAGTTGGAGGTGGGGCGTCACTGGGTGGGCTGGAGGTGGGCTGGGCGTATGTCTGGGCTCAGAATAAACAGTCGGTGGCACAACAAGGGATCTGCATTGATGCCGACAGCAGGAACATTGTGAACAGAGGAGGGAAACCGCACACCCGGCAGCAGCTCGCACACAGGGATTGTTTCTGCAGGGAATCTCGGCGCGGAGTCGTCAAACGTCAATTCCGGAGACGGTTCAAATAAACTAGGGTCAGTCAGGCGGAAAGTGGTGAAGTTGATTATATTACATTCTTGTCCTCTGTCCCAGGGTGCATGAAATGCACCGGTCGCAGGAAGTTTGCAGAGTAAACGGTATAATGATACACACAACAGTAAATACAACGACGAGCGCAACAGCCGCAGACTGGGGCAGAGATTGCCGTTTGAAGCACTGTATCAAAATATATTAAAGTGACCACAAGGGAATAATCGAGAGAGATCGAGTGTAGAGTACGGGGCAGTGCCACCGGGAAGGGGTGTGAGAGAGGTGACTGGGTCAGAAGTCTGACAGCCGTGGGGAAGAAGCTGCGCTTGTGTGGCCGTCGGGGCGTTCAATCTCCTGCATCTTCCCCCGGACGGTAGAAGAGAGAAAAGGGCATGGCCAGGGTGACAGGGATCCTTGCTGAAAACATCCCGCAGGGTGAGAAGATACACAGGGACCGGACGGAGCGCACAGCAGCAGCAATCACCGTGCAGACACAGAGACTGCAGATGCTGGGATCTGGAGAACAGAGCAAGGTGCCGGAGGAACTCAGCGGGTCGGGCAGCACCTGTGGAGGGAAATGGACTCGATGTTTCGGGTCGAGACCCTTCACCTGGACTGAAAGATAGAGGGGAGAGAGGCAGCACAAAGAAGTGAGGGGAAGGGCTGGAGCAAGAGCTGGAAAGCGTCAGGTGGATCCAGGTGAGGGGGTGATGGGCAGGTGGGGGAGGGAGGAGCGGAAATAGCGGCAGAGGCGGGGAGGTGACAGGTGGAGGCAACAAAGGGCTGCAGCTGGTGGGAAGGAAAGGAAGGTGGATCTTGGAATCAAATTAGGGAGGCGGGGAGGGCAGATGGGAACAGTGGGGGGGGGGGGTTGGAGAGGAGACCCAGTGGGCGGAGTGTGGGAGATGGGCAGACGGAGTGGGTAGAGGAGGGGAAACAGGGCGATGGGGCTGGGGTGGGTGCAGGAGGAACTGGGTGATCAGGAGGAGACAGAAAAGGGACAGAGCGGGAGCAGGAATCTTTATATTTACTCAGTGGGATATAATTCAATAGAAACACTGAGCCGGCAGAGCCAGGCCGGCAGTGAGGATCACCTGGCCGAATGGAACAGCGGCATTGGTCACACTGACCTCACCCGCTGCTCGACCGACTCCACTTCTCCCGTGTCAACCCTTGTCTCACAGGTACTGCCGCTCTCACCTGTTGTCCCTCGGGGTCTGTCCACCCCTCTCGTCTCTCTCCCCGCCACTGCCCAAATCTCCGTTCTCGGTCTCACTCTCACGGCCCTGAGCTGGATGTTCCAGGTCAGTGCTTCTCCTCTGGTTAACACCGATCAGAGCTGAACTTCGCTCAGCCTGGGGGGTGGATGTGATGCACCGGATCCCTGTGTCCCGATCACACACGTTGTTTCTCTGTGGTGATGGCCCGCGCTTCGTTGGGATGTTGCTGTTTGGATCGTTTCTGCACATTTCCTCTTTGTTAACTGGTTCTGCTGCCGAAATTTGCTGGTTGTGCATCGACTGTTCATTCTGATCCTCACTCCCACAGCACCCCTCCCCCTCCCCTGCCCCCAGCCCCACCCCCACTCCCCTGGGGATAGGTCGTTGTCAGAGAGCCAAGTGTAACCTGAGAGCCTCGCTGCCGTTTCCTTTGTCTGCAGATCCGGTTGCGGTGCAGCGCTCACCTGCCGCCGAACCTCCGTTCCTCACCGAGGCCGCCCCGCACTCCCACCCCGGCGGCCTGAACCTACCAACCGGCGAGTGTTTGCAGGATAAACAGGTTTGCAATATGTCGCCGTTCCTCTCCGAACTCCGCGAGGGCTCAGCCCCTCCTTCCCCCCCTCCCTCCCCTGTCCCACACCGGTCCTATTCATTCTCGCCTCCCCACCCGCCTGCTCCTCCTCCACTACCTCCTCCCACTCCCCCCTCCCCTTCCTCTCCTAATCCCTCTCACCCACCTCCTCTTCTCCCTCCCGTCCTCCACCTCCCCACTGCCCACTCTGCCCCTCTTCCCCTCACGCCTTCCCCCACCCCTGCTCTCATTTCCCCCTCCCCTCTCATCTTTTCCATCTGCTCCCCCTTTCCACTGTCCACCCCCCCACCCTCGACCCCCCACGCCCCTGCACCCCTCCCCTAACACCTACCTCCTCGTTGCCTTCACCCCTCCCCAACTTCCCCCTCCTCCCCTCCTGAAACCCCTTCATTCCCCACTTCCTGATACCACCTCGCCCTCTCCCCCACACCCCACTCCCCCCACATTCCCCATTCCCACCCCACCACCCTCTCCCCTCCCTCCACCATCTCACCTCCCTGCACCCCTCCCCTCCAGCCCCTCCCCACCCCTGCCTCTAACCTCCATCCCTTCTCCTACCTCCCCTTCCTCCAAACCCCCTCTTGACTCCCCCACACATCACCCATCCCACACTCCCTTCCCCTCCCTCCCCAACACCATCCACCACCTCCCCATTCCACTCCTCTCCTCCCTCCCTCCCCAACCCACTCCCCCTCACCCACAACATCAAACTCCACCCTCCCTCCACCCTCCCTTACACCCCAATCCACCCTAATTCCCTATCACACCTCCCATCCCCACTCCCCCTCTCCCATCCCCACTCCCCCTCTCCCATCCCCACTCCCCCTCTCCCATCCCCACTCCCTCTCTCCCATCCCCACACCCTCCCTATCCTCATCCCCAACCCATCCTCACTCCCTACCCAGCCCATCCCCATCATAATCCCCATCACTCTTTCCCCTCCCCCTCACCTGCCCACTGCCAAGCCCACTCACTCACCCCCTCCCACTCCCCCACACATCCCCTCCTTCCCAACACCCCTCCCCAACCCCTTAAACCATCTTCCCCAACACACACCTCCCCCAAATGCCCTCCCCAACACCAGCATCACATCAACCCTCCCCTCCTCACACCATATCCTCCACCCCCTCCCCTCCTCTCCACTTCAAACCTCTGCCCTCCTCCCAAACCCCGACGTCCTCCCACACCCCAATTCACACCTCCCACACCCAAATCCCTCCTCCCACTTCCTAACACCTCTCCCACACACAACTGCTCCCCCACACTCCACACCCCCTCCCAGATCCCACATTCTCTCCCCTTCAGCCATTGTTCCCCAAACTCCCCCCTTTCCCACCCCTCCCAACACCAGCTTTCCCCTCACCCTCCCCTCCCCTCCACCCATCTACTGCTCCACTCCCCGACAGCGGCTCCCCTCCCCTTCCCCCAAACCCCTCCCACTCCATCCACCCTTCACCTCCCCTCCCCTTCCCTTCCCTTCCCTCCCCTCTTCTCCCACAACCTCCACACTCCCTCACTCCCCTACTCGCCCTTCCCACATGCTCCTCTCTCCTCCCTCCCTCTACGCACTCTCCCTCTACGCACTCTCCCTCTACGCACTCTCCCTCTACGCACTCTCCCTCTACGCACTCTCCCCTCGCACTCTCCCCTCGCACTCCCTCTACCCACTCTCCCCTCCCACTCCCTCCAGTCCCTGTCACACTCCCTCCACATTCCCCTCACTCTCACCCTCGCTCTCTCCTCTCTTCCTCCCTCCCCTCCCTCCATCCTCTCTCACACTCTCTCCACACCCTGCACCCTTCCTCCCCCTCCTTCCTCCCTCTGTCCCTACCATCCTTCCTCACTCCCACTCCATTCCCTGTCCATTGCCACTCCCTCATATTTAACTCCCGCTCCCCCCACCATCTGCCTCACAAATTCCCTACCCCACTATACGCCAATGTTTATACAATGTACACTGATGCAGTGTGGGTGTATAGAATGTGTCCTTACACTAATGCAGTGTGGGTGTACAGAGTGTGTCCTTTCACTGATGCAGTGTGGGTGTATAGAGTGTGTCCTTACAGTGATGTAGCGTGTGTGTATACATTTTGTCCTTACAGTGATGTAGTGTGGGTGTACAGAGTGTGTCCTTACAGTGATGTAGTGTGGGTGTACAGAGTGTGTCCTTACAGTGATGTAGTGTGGGTGTACAGAGTGTGTCCTTACAGTGATGTAGTGTGGGTGTATACAATTTGTCCTTAGACTGATTTAGTGTGGGTGTATGGAGTATTTCCTTACAGTGATGTAGTGTGGGTGTACAGAGTGTGTCCTTACAGTGATGTAGTGTGGGTGTACAGAATGTGTCCTTACAGTGATGTAGTGTGGGTGTATAGAGTGTGTCCTTACAGTGATGCAGTGTGGGTGTATACAATTTGTCCTTAGACTGATTTAGTGTGGGTGTACAGAATTTGTCCTTACAGTGATGTAGTGTGGGTGTACAGAGTGTGTCCTTACAGTGATGTAGTGTGGGTGTACAGAATGTCTCCTTACACTGATGCAGTGTGGGTGTATAGAGTGTGTCCTTAGACTGATGTAGTGTGGGTGTATAGAAAGTTTTCCTGCAGTGATCATCATCAATTTTTTTATTGTGTATATAGAAAATATCTAGTCAATGATCATTGTTGTTCATGTCATGGGCTGTGTCCTTATCATTAGATAGTGTGTGTCTGAGGGGTATATCCTTGGAATAACATCATGTGGATGCATAAATGTTAACCTTAGATTGATGTAATGTGGATTGTGGAATATCTCCTTGCATGATGCTTTATGAGTGCACAGACTGTATGGTTACAACGCTGCCGTATGGTTGAAGGGGACGTATCCTCACAGGGATATACTGTGGATGTCTCAAATTTTTTCCTTCCAGTGATGTTGTGCATGATCATGGAATGCGCCTTTGCAGGGATTTTTTTGTATATAATGTATCCTTGTGGTGATGTCAAGTGTGTTCAATGGGCAGTGTCCTTACTCTGAGGAACTGGAGTGAATTGTGCTGTGTCCTGTTGGTGATGTACTGTTGGTGTATGTGTCTTTCAATGTGTGACTTGATGCTGCTGTATTGAACTGTGTCTTTATGATGAGTTTCTGCTTGCATATAATGCTTCTTACTTTCATTCAGTTAGTGCTGGTGTACGATGCTGTTTCTGAAAATGAATTAGTACTGGTATGTTGGCTGTGAGTTAGTGCTGCTGTCTGTGTATGTCTGGGACCCTGTGGTGCATTACTACTGGTGTACAGAGCAGTGTGCTGACAGTCCATTACTGATGGATTCATTGTGCCATAAAATCATCTGACCATTTGGCCCAACTGCTCCATGTTGTCCAGCATGCCCAACTTCGTTCATTGTATTTGCCCACATTTGGCCCATATCCCTCTGACCCCTTCCTCTCCACGTGTCCAACATTGAGCTCATGTTCATTGGTAAAAGCTAACATAGAAATTTAGGTTCAAAATGTTGCTCATGTACCTGCCTCAGCCACTTACTCTCAGAGCTCATTCCATATATCGTCCACGCTCTGGGTGAAACTGTTGCCCGTTATGTTCCCAATAAATCACTCCACTCTCAACTTGAACCTCTGCCTCCCAGTCCTTTATTTCCCCACCATAGGAAGAAGGCTGCATGCATTCACCACATTGTCACAAAGAGCTGTTTCACTCTACTGAGCTACTGCTGGTGTACAGAGCAGTGTCCTCACAGTGAGCTACTGCTGGTGTACAGAGCAGTGTCCTCACAGTGAGCTACTGCTGGTGTACAGAGCAGTGTCCTCACAGTGAGCTACTGCTGGTGTACAGAGCAGTGTCCTCACAGCAAGGAGCAGTGTGCAAGAGGGTTGTCATGGCACTGACATGATCAGTGTGTATAGACGGGTGTCCTGACAGTGAGGATTAGTGTGCACAGAAATGTGTCCTTGCAGTGAGGTGAATAATCTGTATACAGCTATGTCCTATGAGTGTGATGATCTATGTTAACTGATTTGCAGTGAAGCTTTACGTGTCTGTGAGATTGTGTTGTTAGAGTGAGGTATTCTGGAGGAATATAGATTTGTTTTTACAGTGAATTATTTTGTTCACTGAAGACCTGAGGGTGACAAGAGCTCTTTCCTTTTGAGGAGGTATTGTGGTGACTAGAGATCTGTCCTTTGAGTTAGGTACTGTTGGTGTCTGGGGATGTGTCCTTACAGTGAGGTACTTGGGTGTCTGGGGATGTGTCCTTTCAGTGAGGTACTGTGGGTGTCTGGAATGTGCCCTTACAGTGAGGTACTGTGGGTGTCTGGGATGTGCCCTTACAGTGAGGTACTGTGGGTGTCTGGGGATGTGTACTTAACAGTGAGGTACTGTGGGTGTAGTGGGATTTGTCTCTTCAGGGAATTGTCGGTCATGGACCATCTTTTAGGGGTGACAGTATTGGGATGGCAGGTATTAAAACAAGCAAGAACCAACCAGTGTTCAAACAACCTGTTTAAATGTAAAGTAAAAGCAGTGATCAGTTCTAAAATGTGTGCTTTGTACATTTCTGTGGTCATGAGACGTTCCCGTCTGCATTGGCCAAACAGATGACAATGAGCGATGTTAATTGGCTGCATCGATCCAGGCACTGACAGCTCCATTATTTTGGGCCCTTCTTTCAGTGGTCAAGGAAGGCTGCCAGACCAGACTGAGTGTTGTCACTGAGCACATGAAACGTGTCATGGGCATCTTTGATCTTTCATTAACTGGGATATTTGTGCACTCAGAGTGCCAGCCCTCACAGCATTCATCCTGGCGAGTCTGGTTCTCTGTCCCATGATACTTTTACACCTTCTGTGTGAAGCGGTTTGTCCCAACAATGGTGGGTGGACATTCAGAGGTGTCTTATCAGTTAGTGTGCTCTCACTGTAAATATGTATTCCAATTGAAAAATTTGTCAGACAGTAAATATCGAAGTGAACAATGTCAGTGTAGTTATTGATATTGTATTAATCACCTGCTGTTAGCAGAGTTCTTATTGGTGGAAAAACCTTGATGGATTTTGAGTTTGAGAGATGATGCCATGAGGGTCTCCAAGAGAATGTCTGCTGTTGTGATGCAGAAAGTCCACCAGTTTCTCCAGGGACTTTGTCACAGTCACAGCAGTGTCCTTGCACTGAGGTGCTGTGAGTGTCAAGGGATGTGTCCTTGTAGTGAGGTGATCAGTGTGTTTAGAGCTTTGTCCTTACATTGAGTTACTGTGGGTGCATCGAGCTGTGTCCTTCCAGTGATGTCATGTGGTGTTTGGAGCTGTATCATTCCAGTGCAGAATTCTGCATTCATAGAGTTGCATCTTTGCAGTGAGTTAATGCAGCTGTATAGAGTTGTACACACTCACAGTGTTTCCTTCCGGTGAGTTACTGCAGGTGTTTCAAGCTGCTTCCTTGCAGTGAGTTACTGCAGGTGTACAGAGCTGATTCCTTCCAGTGTGTTAATGTGTGTATAGAAGTGTGTCTGCCAGTGAGTTACTGTGGTTGGATAAAGCTCTATCCATACAGTGACGTAGTGTGGGGTACAGAGCTGTATTTTACCATGTGTAACAGTGGGTGTATGAGCTTTGTGCTGACAGAGTTACTCTGGGTGCATAGATCTGTACCTTACATTGAGTTTCAGCAGGATGACAGGCGTGATGCAGTGTGGTTTACAGAGCCGGATCTTTACCATGCCGAACTGTGAGTTTATAGAGTTGTATCCTTAAAGTAACTTTCTGCTGATATACAGACGTGTGTCCATAGAGTGAGTTACTGCTGGTGTATAGAGTTGTCACCATAAAGTGATATGGTGATGTACCATTGCAGTGATTTACTGTGGGTGCATAGAGGAGTGTTCTTGCAGTGAGTTATTTCAATTTTATCAAGCTGTGTCCACACAGTGAGGGTCAGTGTGTACAGAGCTGTGTCCTTCCAGTGAGGATCAGTGCATACACAGCTGTGTCCTTACAGTGAGGATCAGTGTGTACAGAACTGTCCTTACAGTGAGGATCAGTGTGTACAGAACTGTGTCCTTACAGTGATGGTCAGTGTGTCCAAGGCCTTCTCTTAACATTGAGGTGCAGTGTGTAAGGAGCAGTGTCCTTACAGTGAGGACCATTGCGTACAGAGTTGTCTCTTTACAGTGCGGTAGTCAGTGTGTATGGAGGTGTGTCCAGATGGTGAGCTACTGTGGGTGTTTAGATCTGTGTCTATACAGTGAGCTAATGTGGACATATCGACTCTTCACTTCATGGTGAGTTATGGTGGGTGTATAAAGCTGGATCCTTCCACTGCGTTACTTCAAGGGTGTGTTGCTGTTTGCTTAAAATGTGTCACTCTGTGTACAGAGGCAGACTATTTATGTCTAGAAAAGTGTCTTTACAGTGAAGTTCAGTGTGTGTAAAGAGCAGTGCCCTTACTGTGGGCTACAGCAGCTGTTCAGAGCTGTGTTCTCACAGAGAGATGGCGTTGGTGTATGCAGCTGTGTCTTACAGTGAAGTACTGTGAATGTACAGACCTGTGTCTGTTCAGTGATGTACTGTGGGTGTACAGGGCTGTGTCCTTACAATGAGTTAGTCAGAGTGAAGAGCTGTGTTGTTGCAGTGATGTGCTCAGTGTGTGTACAGCTGAGATCTCAGTGAGGAATTTTGTGTGTGCGGAATGTTTAATCTTTATCATTGGGCACAGTGAGTGTGTAGAACTGTGTCAATCCAATCAGTTCTGGTAGACGTATGAATCTGCACACTTAGAGTGAGGTGATGTGAGCACACAGAGGTGTGTCCATCCAGTGAGGTACCGAAGGTGTAAAGAGGGGGGTGCTGTACATTGAAAGAGGAGGGTCCATACAGTGAGGTACTGTGCGTGTGTACATCTGTGCCTGTGCAGTGAGGTACTGTGTGAATATATCTATGTCTGTATAGTGATGTACACTGTGTGAATACATCTGTGTCCTTACAGCGAGTTACCTATGGGGTTGTACATCTCTGTCTGGATTGTAATCTACTCTGTGTGTACAAATCTGTGTGTACACACTGAAGCTCTGTGGGTGTATACATCAGTGTTTGCCCAGTGAGGTAATGTAGGTGTGTAAATCTCTATCTGTACAGTGAGGTACTGTGGGTGTGTACAGCTGTTTCCTTACCATGTGGTTTTGCACATGAATACATTTGTTTACAGACATTGGGTATCTACATATGTGTCCTTATTGTGAGGTACTTTGGGTGGGTTCATCTGTGTCTGGACAGTGAGGTTCTGTGAGTGTACACATGTATCTGGACAGTGTGGTGACGTGTGTGTGTAAATCTGTGTCTGTGCAGTGAGGGATTGTGTGTGTACACATCTGTGTCTGTGCAGTGAGGGATTGTGTGTGTACACATCTGTGTCTGTGCAGTGAGGGACTGTGTGTGTACACATCTGTGTCTGTGCAGTGAGGGACTGTGTGTGTACACATCTGTGTCTGCAGTGAGGGACTGTGTGTATACACCTGTGTCTGCAGTGAGGGACTGTGTACACATCTGTGTCTGCAGTGAGGGACTGTGTGTGTACACATCTGTGTCTGTGCAGTGATGTTCTGTGTCTGTACACATCTGTGTCTGTGCAGTGTGGTACTGTGTGTGTACACATCTGTGTCTGTGCAGTGTGGTACTGTGTGTGTACACATCTGTTTCTGTGCAGTCATGTTCTGTGTGTGTACACATCTGTGTCTGTGCAGTGAGGGACTGTGTGTACACATCTGTGTCTGTGCAGTGAGGGACTGTGTGTACACATCTGTGTCTGTGCAGTGAGGGACTGTGTGTACACATCTGTGTCTGTGCAGTGAGGGACTGTGTGTACACATCTGTGTCTGTGCAGTGAGGGACTGTGTGTACACATCTGTGTCTGTGCAGTGAGGGACTGTGTGTACACATCTGTGTCTGTGCAGTGAGGGACTGTGTGTACACATCTGTGTCTGTGCAGTGAGGGACTGTGTGTACACATCTGTGTCTGTGCAGTGAGGTACTGTGCATGTACACATCTGTGTCTGTGCAGTGAGGGACTGTGTGTACACATCTGTGTCTGTGCAGTGAGGGACTGTGTGTACACATCTGTGTCTGTGCAGTGAGGTACTGTGCATGTACACATCTGTGTCTGTGCAGTGTGGTACTGTGTGCATACACATCTGTTTCTGTGCGGTGAGTTTCTGTGTGTGAACACATCTGGGTATGTTCAGTGAGGTACCGTGGGTGTGCACATTGGTGTCTGTGCAGTGAGGGACTGTGTGTATCTACATCTGTGTCTGTACAGTGAGGTAATGTTTGTGTGAACATCTGTGTCCTTGCAGTGTGTATACATTTGTGTGATTACAGTGATGTATTGTGGGTGTGTACATGTGTGGCCAGACAGTGAGGTGCAGTGGGTGTGATGATCTGTGTCTGGACAGTGAGGTGATGTGTGTGTACACATCTGTTTGTGCAGTGAGGTACTGTGTCTGTACACATCTGTGTCTGCACATTGAGCTTCTGTGGGTGTGTGATTCTGTGTCTGCTGAGTGAGATACTGTGTGTTTGCATGTCTGTGTCTGGACAGTGCGGTACTGTGGGTGTGTAAATCTGTGTGTGTACGGTGAGCTACTTTGGGTGAATACATGAGGTCTGTGTGTGTATACATCTGTGCTTGTGTACAGTTGTGTATGTGCAGTGAGGTACAGAGTGCATTTACATCTGTGTGTGAACAGTGAGGTTCTGTGTGCATACGTATGTGGCAGTACTGTGGTTGTGTACATCACTGTCTGTACAGTGAGGCACTGTGTGTGTACACATCTGTGCCTGTACAGTGAGTGACTGTGTGTGTATTAATCTGTCTGGGCAGTGAGGTACTCTGTGTGTGTACATCTGTGTCTGGACAGTGAGTTACTATGTGTGTATATACACCTGTGCATATATAGTGAGGTTCTGTGTATGTATGCATCTGTATCTGGACAGTGAGGAACTGTGTATGTATATATCTATGTCCATGCTGTGAGGTATTTTACATGCCCACATCTGTGTCCAGACATTGAGATACTGTGGGTGTCAACATGCGTCCTTACCATGAGGTATTACGGGTGTGTGGACGTCTGTGTCTGGACAGTGAGTTACTGTGGTTGTGTACATTTGTGTCCATACAGTGTGGTACTGTGTGTACACATCTGTCCATGTACAGTCTGTTACATTTGTATGTCATATCTGTGCCTGTACAATAAGGAACTGTGGATGTGTACATGTGTCTGTGCAGTGAGATACTGTGTGTGTAAAGATCTACGTCTTTACAGTGAGGTAATCTATGTGTGTACATTTGTGTGCAGACAGTGAGGTACTCTGTGTGTGTACACCTCTGCACTTGCAGTGAGGTACAGTGGTGTGTACATCTCTGTCCATACAGTGAAGTATTGTACCAAACCTTGTCTTGCATTCCGTTCACACAGATCAATTCAGTGCACAGTGCATTGAAGTACTACAGGGTAAAACTATAACAGAATACAGAGTAAAGTGTCACGGCTACAGGGAAGTGCATTGCAGATAGACAATAAGGTACAAGGTCACAACAAGGTAGTTTGAGGTCAAGAGTCCATCTCATTGTATAAGGAAACCATTCAATAGTCTTATCAAAGTGGAACAGAAGCTGTCCTTGAGCCTGGTGGTACGTTCCCTCAAGCTCCGGTATCTTCTGCCTGATTGGAGAGGGGAGAAGAGAGATATCTGGGGTGGGTGGGGTCTTTGATTATGCTGGCTGCTTCACCAAGCCAGCAAGAGGTATCGACAGAGTCCATGAAAGGGAGGCTGGTTTCTGTGATGTGCTGAGCTGTGTCCACAACTCTCTGCAGCTTCTTGTAACAGGCAGAGCAGTTGCCATACCAATCCATGATGCATCCAGATAGGATG
Organism: Pristis pectinata; assembly: GCF_009764475.1. Lineage (NCBI taxonomy): Eukaryota > Metazoa > Chordata > Chondrichthyes > Rhinopristiformes > Pristidae > Pristis > Pristis pectinata. The sequence goes on along the minus strand of NC_067421.1, from coordinate 1,944,342 downwards.
CTTTCTATGGTGCTTTGATAAAAGTTGGTGAGTGTCAAAGGGGACATGCCAAATTTCTTTAGTGACCTGAGGAAGTAGAGGTGCTGGTGAGCTTTCTTGTTCATGGTGTCTATGTTGTTGGACCAGCACAGGCTTTTGGTGATGTTCATTCCTAGGAACATGAAACTCTCAACCCTCTCAACCTCAGCACCGTTGATGTAGGCAGGTGCATGTTCACCGCCTCCTTTGCTGAATCAAATGTCCAGCTCTTTTGTTTTGTGAACATTGAGGGAAAGGTTGTTGTCATGACACCATGTCACTGAGTTCTGCATCTCCTTCCTGTACTCTGACTCATCATTGTTTGACATGCGGCCTACAGTGGCGGCATCATGTGCAAACTTGTAGGTGGAGTTAGAGCAGAATCTGGCCACACAGTCGTGAGTGTATAGGGTGTAGAGTAGAGGGCTGAGGACGCAGCCTTGTGGGGCACCAGTGTTGAGAATAATTGTGCTGGAGGCTTTGCTGCCTTTTACCCAGGTGACAATGGGTAACACGAGGGGAAGTAATTTTAAGGTGATTGGAGGGCGACATGACGCTATTACAGTGCCAGTGATCTGGGTTCGATTCCCGTTGCTGTCTGTAAGTAGTTTGTACGTTCTCCTGTGTCTGCGTGGGTTTCATCCGGGTGCTCCAGTTTCCTCCCACATTCCAAAGATGTACAGGTAGTTGAATTTGGGTTAAAATTGGTGGCGCGGACTCATTGGGCTGGAAGGTCCTGTTACCCCGCTGTAAATAAAATTTAAATTTCTTTAAAATAAGGGGGATGTCAGGGGTGTGCTTTTACAGAGGGAGTTGTGGGTGCATGGAACACACTGCCGGCAGAGATTGTGGGGACAGATACATGAGGGACATTTATGAGACTCTGAGATGGACACATGAATGATAGAGAAATAAGGGGCAATGTGGGGGGGAAGGGTTCGATAGATTTTAGAGCAGGATAAAATGTCAGCACAGCATTGTGGGCCGAAGGGCCTGTACTGTGCTGCAGTGTTCTATGTTCTATCCTCACTGATTGCAGAATGTGGGTGCATACATCTGTGTCTATACATCATATGCAGCGTGTGTATGCATTGGTGTCTGCACTGTGAGGTATTGTGGATGTACACATAAGCAGCTGTGGATTGAGGTGCTCTGTGTGTATATATTTGTGTCTGTACAGTGAGGTGCTGTGGGTGTATACATCTGTGTCCTTACAATGAGATACTGTGTGTGTATTCATCTGTGTCTGTACAGTGAGATTCTGTGGGTGAAAAGCTTTGTGTCCCGACAGTGTTGTGCAGATGCACACAGCTGTTTCATTGCAGTGAATTTCTATGTGTGAATAGAAATGTGTTGATACAGTGACATCCTGTGTGTGTACAGAGCTGTGTCTTTACAGGGTGTTCCAGTGGGTGAATGGAAATATGTCTGTACAGTGATGTACCATTGGCTTATAGAGCTGTGCCTGTATAGTGAGCAAGTGTGGGTGTATTAAACTTGTTCTTGCCATGAGTTACTGTGCCTGGACACAACTGTGACCTTACAGTGAGGTGATATGTGTGTGTATTCAGCTTCACCCTAACAGTTACTTCAAGTGTATATTTATTCAAACAAACAGTAGAACTTTTATTTTAAGTGTGGTAACGCTTTACAGCGCCAGCGACCCATGTTCAATTCTGGCCACTGTCTGTAAGGACTTTGTATTTTGTAGCCATGTCTGCATGGGTTTTCTCTGGGTGCTCCGGTTTCCTCCCACATTCCAAAAATGTACGGGTGAGCAAGTTGTGGGCATTCTATGTTGGCGCCGGAGGCGTAACAACACTTGCGGGCTGCCTCCAGAACACTGTACACAATTAACTCCAATTTATTTTTCAGTGGTGTGCATCTCTCTGGGAACAAAAGACAACACCAAGCACCCCTTCCTGAAGGTCTGCACAACAACACTGAAAATACATTCACTGATGCCACAACTGCAGAAACCCAGGTTGGCATTCCGTTTACTTCTGTTAAAGCAAATAGTGTTACAAACTGTGCTTTTGATACAAACTGTAAGCCACATGTGGCATTAACATTGCTGTGACACTGGGGCAGGAGAGGGGTGTGAATGTACAAGATCCTCATGGAGCTGTGAACAAGCACAACTTCACCAAGGGCAGGAATAAACTGATGGCCCGCACCTGACCAGTCATCTATAAACCGTACCATTGGTGGTGAAATTGGACACGATACACCAGACCATGGTGTCCCTTGTGACTGTTGGGGGAAAGGAAGGTGTTCTTACAGTGAAGTGCTCGGTGTGGTGAGAATTGTGTCCTTGCAGTGGACTGCTATGGGTGGATAGATGTGTGACCTTCCAGTGAGGAGTTTTGATTATCATGTTACCTCACAGTTTAGTCCTGGCTGCCGGGACTGGTATGTCTGCTGACTGTATATAGTTGTCAGTGTACAGGTCTGTCCACTTAGAGTACAGTGGTGGGTGTGTACTGGTCTGTAACCTACAGTACAGTGTTGGGGGTGTACTGGTTTGTCCTCTTACAGCACAGTGTTGGGGCTGTATTGGTCTACCACTTACAGTACTGTCTTGGGGATGTACTTGTCTGACCCTTCACAGTAGAAAGTTACAGGTGTACTGGTCTGAGCCCTTACAGTACAGTGTTGGGGGTGTACTGGTCTGTCCCCATCCAGTACAGTGGTAGGGAGATACAGGTGTGTAAAATTACAGTACAGTGTTGGGGGTTGACTGGGTTTCCCATTAGAGTACAGTGTTGGGGATGCACTTGTCTGTACTCTTAGTGTTGAGGTTGCACTGGTATGTCCCTTACAGTCCACTGTTGGGGATGTACTGGTCTGTCTCCTTAGAGTTGAGTGTTGGGGATGTACTGGTCTGTCCCTTACAGTACAGTGTTGGGGGTGTACTGGTCCATCCCCTTACAACACAGTGTTGGGGGTGTACTGGTCTGACACCTTACAGTACAGCATTGGGGTGGACTGGTCTGTCCCCTTAAAGTTCCTTGTTGAGGGTGTACTGGCTTGTAAACTGACAGTATAGTGATGGTGTTTACTGGTCCCTTCCCTCCCAGTTCAGCATTGGGGGTGTACTGTTCTGTCCCTTACAGTACAGTGTTGGGGGTGTACTGGTCTGTCCTCTTGCACCACAGAATTGGGACTGTCCCGGTCTGTCCCCTTACAGTACATGTTGGGGAGTGTACTGGTCTGCTCTCTTACAGTACAGTGTTGGTGATGTACTTGTCTGTCTTGTTACAGTACCGTGTTGGGGATGGACTGGTCTGTCCTCTTACAGTATAGTGTTGGGGATATATTCCTAGCTGCTCG